>NC_064622.1:230268305-230571335 GCF_023898315.1 Schistocerca nitens
ATTCGGTACTTTTTGTAACTTAATAGCCTGCTCCCAACCGTGGTAGTGTGAACATTGCATTCATGCTCTGATTTTCTAGTGCTAACCGGCCTTCCACTTTCCTAGTGTAGGCGACACCGCACTCACAGCATAACTTGTATCTTCATACTCAAGATAGCAGACTAATGTAAGTGCATTAGCGACGAGTCGCGGGTTTCACAGTTTGAATCCTTCTGCTGGAAAAAGTATTTTCACCGCCAGTAGTTGGCCGACAATGGAGAACGGATGGAGAGTCATTGTTTGTTACTGCCGAACAACGCACAACTGTCTAAGTTCAGCTGAAGGCTTTCCACGAAGTCTCATGGAGTGGGAGCGTGTGACATTATTGCGATCCGTTTGTTGCACAGCACCGTTAAGCACGGACTCGAATGTGCTACACTGAAGAGCCAAAGAAATTGGTACACCTGCCTAATATCGTAAAGGGCCCACGCGAGCACGCAAAAGTGCCGCAACACGATGTGGCATGGACTCGACTAATATCTGACGTAGTGCTGGAGGGAACTAATATTAAGAATCCTGTAGGGCTGTTCATAAATCCGTAAGAGTACAAGGTGGTGCAAAAGAGCACGTTGCAAGGCATTCCAGATATGCTCAATAATGTTCATGTCTTGGGAGTTTGGCGGCCAGCGGAAGTGTTTAAACTCAGACTAGTGCTCCTGGAGCCACTCTGTAGCAATTCAGAACATGGGGAGTGTCGCATTGTCCTGCTGGTATTGCCCAAGTCCGTCGGAATGCACATTGTACATGAATGAACGTAGGTAATCAGACAGTCTGGTACCGAGCACCACGTGTTTCGTATCCGCGCCAGATGTCATGGACCTCCATGACCACTAGAGGTCTCTTCAGCAGTCGTGTCATAAGCCGTGGCTGCGCACGTTCCTGGCACCATGTCTAATGTTTGAGCGCCACTGTACAACACGTGGTCCCAGCGGCCAATAGCGACATACCTTGTCGTGTATTTATGTGGGTGTCTCTCACTCAGCTAGGCAGTATTCGCATTGAGTCGGTTGATATCTCGGTTACAGACATTGTGTTTACGTTGCGTGTGCTTGCTTCCCGTTTACGAATGGACGTTGTTTTGATTTCGTGAGGTTATCTCTTGTGACTCCATTGCTTAATACTTTGCTGTTGCTCTCGGTGTCTTGCTCGGCTGTCTGTCGTCGTGCTTGTCCTTCCATTCCAGTTCGTCCGTCTTGTTTGTTCGCGGGTCGCTCCCGTCCAGTCCCGCCGCGTTTCATTAGCGGCAACCCTGCGACCGTTCCTGTCGCAGTTACAACAGACAGGATACTTACGTATCTGTCACCTGTCAGAGTCGTGTCTAGACGTATCAGGGGTCCCGTACCACTCCAACTGCGCACGCCCCACACCATTAGAGAGCCTCCACCAGCTTGAACAGTCCCCCGCTGACATGCTGGGTCAATGGATTCATGAGGTGATCTCCATACCCGTACACGTCCATCTGCTCGATACAATTTGAAACGAGACTCATCTGACCAGGCAACATATTTCCAGTCATCAACAGTCCAATGTCGGTATCGACGGGCCCAGGCGAGGCATAAAGCCTTGTGTCGTGTAATCAACAAGGATACACAAGTGGGCTTTCGGCTCCGAAAGCCTATATCGATGATGATTCATTGAATGTTTCGCACGCTGACACTTGTTGACGACCAACCACTGAAATCAGCAGCAATTTGCGGAAGGGTTGCACTTCTGTCACGTTGAACGATTCTCTTCAGTCGTTGTTGGCCTCCTTCTTGCAGGGTCTTTTACCGGCCGCAGCGATATCGGAGATTTGATGTTTTACCGGGTTCCTGGTATCCACGGTACATTCGTGAAATGGTCGTACTGCAAAATCACACTTCATCGCTTCCTCGGAGATGCTGTGTCCCATCGCTCGTGCGCCGACTATAACACCACGTTCAAACTCACTTAAATCTTGATAACCCGTCATTGTAGCAGCAGTAACCGATCTAACAACTGCATCAGACGCTTGTTCTCTTATATGGGCATTGCCAACCGCACCGCCGTATTCTGCGTGTTATATGTAATCTCTGTATTTGAATACGCATGCCTACACCAGTTTCTTTGGAGCTTCCGTGTATATAGGGCGACGCTAAACCCAGGATTCAGGTTCACCTTATTTCTCTCATCGTCCTCAATAATACAAACTCAGCACTAAATTCTACATACGTTTATCGGGCAAAACCGTTATACTGGAGACGCAGCTGCCACGTATCACAGTGGAGAGGCGTACAATGACGTGCAAATAAAAAATCCTTTGAATAGTTATTAAGCGTGTTGTTTTTGTTAAGTGTTACTGCTTATTACATCTGTATGTTACAATGTTATTGCCTAGACAGTTGTGAAACAAGGCATTGTATAACTTATAATCCTAAGGGAAACAGGCACAGCTTCCCCAAATAAATAAACAGATTTATGATCAAACAAGAGGAGCGAGTGCAATGCTCGTTACCTTGAATGATTGTTCAGTTTTGCAACTGGACGCAACAGTAACGCTGTCGCACTGTAACAATAAGCCATGACGTGCAGCAGGTTGTATTTATTATTAGTGGGTTCGCCTTACAATAGAAAACTTGATAACAACATATTTTCTTGTTTTTCCTGTGGTAACTAAACTATCTCTTTTTCTAAATATAATGAAAACTAACTGTGCACTATGCTACTGACGGTAAAGAAATGAGTGTTATATATAAGACGTTTTAAAATTTAAAACAATAAGTCGAAATTACGACACCTTCGTGAAGCAAACTCTATCATTTGGCTGACATTCTTTTCCTCCTGACCCTGGTCTGTTAAGATGTATCTCAAATTGTAAGCGCATATATGTGAGAATAATTACTTATTTTCGTTCAAACATTGGTTCCTGTCTTACTGTTCGTTACCACTAATCTCTTTAACATATTATTGATAGGTTTCCAAGTGGAAATATGGGTGAGACGTGTTATACGAAAGCGAACAACCGGCTTGGGTGAGAAATTTCTTAGAACCTGCATCTCATTCAATTAAAAACTCCGACTGCCCAGTAGGAATCAAATTAGCGCAGTGAAATATTCCAGTTATTTCGAGAGAATAATATTTTGGATCTCACAAAACATCAGTCGGTAGGTTTCCCGTCAATTTTACTTTCCCACTGATAAAAAGGAAGATCTAAAAGTTGTAGGACAATTTCAAGAATCTTGCTTTCTAAATTTTAAGGATCTTGAAATTTAAATCAAGGCTAAGATTAACAAATATTTATTTGTTTTTTAAATGGTTCAACTGCCTCTAAGCACTATGGGACTTAACTTCTGAGGTCATCAGTCCTCTAGAACTTAGAACTACTTAAACCTAACTAACCTAAGAACATCACACACATCCATGCCCGAGGCAGGATTCGAACCTGCGACTGTAGTGGTCGCGCGGTTCCAGACTGTAGCGCCTAGAACCGCTCGACCACACCGGCCGGCTTTATTTGTTCTAATTAGACATAAATCGCAATAGAATTACAAGAGAACGGAGTTAGGTTGGGTTGGGTTGTTTGGAGGAAGAGACCAAACAGCGAGGTCATCGGTCTCATCGGATTAGGGAAGGACGGGGAAGGAAGTCGGCTGTGCCCTTTTCAGAGGAACCATCCCGGCATTTGCCTGGAGTGATTTAGGGAAATCACGGAAAACCTAAATCAGGATGGCCGGATGCGGGATTGAACCGTCGTCCTCCCGAATGCGAGTCCAGTGTGCTAACCACTGCACCACCTCGCTCGGTAGAACGAAGTTGTCTCAAACTCAGATCAAATTACAAAATGATGCCAGCACTTGAGGGAGGTACCAGGAAGTGTGAAAGACTGTACAGAGAAAGTGCAAGACGATCTGCTCATCTGGGAAACTCACGAAATGAAAGTTAACGATACAACAAGAAGCCACAAATTACAACCAAATTAACTAACACAAGTTTCGTGGAAAAGTAAGCAAATAACGAGCTGCAGTTGCAGCAATTCCTTTCCCCAACAACAGCTAATGAGCACCGACCAGCACCAGATGGCAGCCCGCAAAGGAAATGCTCAGCATGGTGGCCAGGAGCAGAGAAGCCCAGAATTTTAATTCACTCCCCCCAGCTTCTTAAGTTTTGTTTTCTTTTTTTTTAAATGCTTTCTGGAAGGGCCAACTCACTGCTATTCCCAATGGCGATAAAGAAAATAGGGAAAGGCAGCATAAATTTCTCATTCTTCACATACAAAATGCACATTAACAAACATGAGGATAGTACCAGGCTCTAGCAGTGTCTTGTTGATTCGTTGGCTCCCCCGCATCAAGCATGGTGGTGGGATGACTCAGTTCGATTATGTGACAAAAATTTTGGAGCTTAAGTAACTGTCTCATGCTGGCCAGGCAGCACAGTGGAGCGTCCGCCTCTGATGTTAGCGCAGAAAATTCCTATCAAACTCAATAACTCTCTGGGATGGCCGTGGCAGGACGGCACCTCATGCCCTCGGCTAGGTCAGGTACTAACTTTGCTCACAAAGCCGCAGCAGGCCGCAGCCTTAGTTCTACAAAAGCAGCCTGTCTTCCAGTGGAAGTCCTAATGAGGTTCACTGACTGCCTTCCGCCAACAACAGCACCCTGAGACCATACTGGTAGTACATCTTCCCATGGTCAGCAACGAAAAGCTTTCGTCCCAGGCCTACATGTTCAGTGTTGCCATTAAAAAAACCACAAAATAGTAGCAAAAAATTTAAAAAAAATCGCTTAGTGATATGCGATAGTAATTAGACACCTTTCCGAGTCAGAGACCTAGACTGTGCCATACGACTATACGTAGTAGTCGATTAAAGTCTGCGTCATGTTGGAAGGCGGCCCAGTTTTCAGCGGTTCTGCGCATCCCCCTCCACTAGCCACTGGCAGCCAATAATATTCATTCTCTTTCCAAGCGGCTGGCAGCGAGTTACAGCTGGACAGCGAGAACCTCACTCCTACATGCTGCGCTGTTGCCATACTTGACGAGAGCCGAATTATTCATTCAGCTGTCAGTTTTCTTTTAATTCCTTTTTTTTTTCTTGTAGTAGGATAGGTGTGAAAGTGTATCTGTAAATCTTTAAGTGGGATTAAAAAAAAGCCAAGAGACGGCAGTAAATGTGAAGTGCTTCACAAAGAGGCTAGGGGGATTAAAGACATCATTTATAGCTTTTTCAAACGTGAATTTGGAAGCTGGTCTCCTACTGTTGACATCTGAAGACACAAGAACGGACTCCCGAACCATATGGTGTCAGTATGAGAACTGTAAAGAGAATTGTAAACGAAAGTGTCTGAGCTGTAGGTACCATATAAAAAGTTGGTTTCGCGTCGCCTGGAAAGCATCGAAATCACAAGGAAACTGTATCACAAATGGGTGGTTTTAACAACGATGTTTTAAAGTGCTCCATGTGGATGATGAATGCTTGACATCACAAAAACGTGTTACAGTTATGAAGGAGAAAGTAAGCTTCAATGGTAAGCGCTTCGTCAATGTAAAGATTTTTAAAAGACGTTGGTTCCTGATATGTTAAGAAGAGAGTTTTTAGTTCAATGATGTGAAACAGCTGCAGCACGAACTACATTCCATATAAAGATTCACGATACAAGAGAAGGAAGTAGTTCAACAGAGTATTACCCTGATGAAACATGGGTCAACGAGAATCATTCCAGGAAGATATGCCGGAAAATGAGTGATGGTACTGGCGGTTATAAAGTTTCATAGGAATTTATTCTCGGATAATTATTCTGCAGGCTGATGTAGATCCCTCAGAGTGGTTGGTGGATCACGTCATCCTTAAACAGCCCTTTTCAATCTATCCCCGGCATGTGCGATAGTGTTCATGTCTCGAGAACATGTTAGCCACTCTAGTCGAGCGATGTCGTTATCCTGAAGGAAGTCATTCACAAGATGTGCACAATGGGGGCGCGAATTGTCGTCCATGAAGACGAATGCTTCGCTAATATGCTGCCGATATTGTTGAACTATCAGTCGGAGGATGGCATTCACGTATCGTTCAGCCATTATGGCGCCTTCCATGACCAACAGCGGCGTATGACGGCCCCATATAATGCCACCCAAAAACAGCAGGGAACCTCCACCTTGCTGCACTCGCAGGACAGTGTGTCAACGCGTTCAGCCTGATCGGGGAGCCTCCAAACACGTCTCCGACGATTGTCTGGTTGAAGGCATATGCGATAGTCACTGGTGAAGAGAACATGATGCCAATCCTGAGTGGTGTATTTGGCATGTTGTTGGGCCCATCTCTACTACGCGGCGGGGTGTCGTGGTTGCAAAGATGGACCTCGCCATGGACGTCGGGAGTGAAGTTGCAAATCATGCAGCCTATTGCACACAGTTGAATCGTAACACGACGTCCTGTGGCTGCACAAAAAGCACTATTCAACATGGTGGCGTTGCTGCCAGGGTTCCTCCAAGCCATAATCCGTAGTTACCGGTCATCCACTGCAGTATTAGCCCTTGGGCGGCCTGAGCGAGACATGTTATTCACAGTTCCTGTCCTCCAAGTGCGAGCAATATCACTTTGGTTCACTCCGAGACACCTGGAGACTACCCCTTGTTAGAGCCCTTCCTGGCACAAAGTAACAATGCAGACGCGATGGAAATGCGGTATTGTCCGTCTAGGCATGGTTGAACTACAGACAACACGAGCCGTGTACCTCCTTCCTGGTGGAATGACTGGAACTGATTAGCTGTCGGAATCCCATCGTGTAATAGGCGCTGCCCATGCCTGGTTAGTTACATATTTGGGCGGGTTTATGTGGAATCTCTGAACAGTCAAAGGGAGTGTGTCTGTGATACAATATCCACAGTCAACGTCTATCTTCAGGAGTTCTAGGAACTGGCATGATGCAAAAAATTTTTTTATGTGTGTATTTCTTAGTTTTGGAGACTTTTGGTTTAAGTAATGTGTTGTTCAACATACCAGCTGCGTACATAATAATGAGAACTTCCTAGCCTTTTTTATTAGGACTTCGTATCCTCTGTATTATGCAGACTATAATGTTCAACATATTGCCCAAGGAGAAGTTAAGCTTCCCCCACCATATTTTATGCTCTAATGAAACGCGACAAAGCAGCTGGATAAATTTGTCAAAAGTACAATATTTTCACATGTCATTATCAAGGCACAAACTGGATAAGGCCCTAAACTGACAGTAACTGTTACCCGTCGAGATATGGATGGTTTTCGATGTTATTGGTCATCATTTCCTGGGGTTATTCGGAGATGATGGTTAATTGTTTGCTTGTTCAATGGACTATAAATGCAAACTCTCACTGTAACGCCGGACAAGTTAGTTTACATTCATAATTCCTGTTATCCGTGGAAAACATGACAACTAACTGATCATTTTTACGATAATCTTTTCGTTAGTCTTTTCTACGCTAATTCTTTTTTGTGTGCAGTGATTACACTTAACTACAGTCAAACACATCAACACACGCACCTGATGCACATTTTTAAAAATTCTATTGAGTATAAGACGTTGTCAAGCAAATATAATGATTTTGGTTTGTGCTTGTAGTTAATTTTGTTGTGTATTAAATTTTTAGTTATAACACAGTTCAAAACACAATAAATGATAATTATTTGCAAGCAGTTTCCATTATTAATTGTCATTTTGAGAAAAATTGTACTTCACATCATCACAAAGCTGTATCAGTTGGTCTCACCACTCGATGTCATGTGGAGTAAACCTGTGGAGCAGTGGATGCAACGTCGTCAGGACGTGAATTAATATTTCTCTCGTGACGACTGATCAAAATTGGTTTTAATATTTGCTATTGCCCTCATAGATTTGAATGTATAATATGATGTACCATAGGCAAATGAGCCTGAATGTCGTCAGCAATAATGCAGTTCGGCAACGTGGTCTTTGTCAGCCTGCCCTCTGCTCCCGCACATGCGCAGTTCTCATCTCTTCGCTGCTCCTCCCCTATACGCGGAAGCGCCGACTTACGTGACGCGAACTATAGTCTGCTTCACCTCAGACAGCGGCGAACCTGTGTGTGGACAGTGGTAGCGTTCCTGTTGCGCTGAGAACGGAAAGTCTAAGGCGGCACTGTTCCGTCAAGAAATCTGTTCGTCCAGTTCTATGAAGTCCTGCTATGAAGAAGTGAATTTACATTTCGCACAGTGACAGAAATTGTGTGTGGGAACTGAGGCGTACACGTTTGCCAGAATCATACACAAACATAATTCATTCATACTCAGTGCCCCGTTCTGTAAGCTAATGCAAAACAGAGAGTCCTCGAAGAACCTTCGCGTGTTTGCAGGGATCCAGCTAGCTCAACACTGCTATGAATAGGCCTGGCCAGACAAAGGCTGTGGAATAAGAAGCGGTGCTTCAGAACAAAAGAGAATTTGCAGGAGGAGGGCCAAGCGGAGGACGTGCGGCGACTCGCAGCTGTGCGCTCCCAGGCCCACACAAAGAGGCCCGCCTGTCCGCCTGTCACTATCGCCTACTGGTGGAGTCCAGCCGGCCTCGCCAGTCCAAAGGGCTAATTACCTCCCTTTGTGCGGCTGCCACGCTGCGGTTTGCGCTCGTTCCCTCGCCAACGGCCGTACCTGCAACGGCCACGTACGTGTTCCCGTTAACATCGATTAGCTGTGAGATTCCTTGTTACAGGTTCGTGCGTTCGAAGGCAGCTTGCTACGAATCAGGCGGAAAATGGCGAAAAAAAATTAATTTCAAATGAAAGAGCGAAAAAACTGAGCAAATGATAAGCAAAATGAAAAACTGGAAAAATTAAAACACTGAATTGTTTTCAAAAGCATACGGAAGAGTTACTAAAAAACTCTTTAGTTCCTTTGACGAAAGTAAAGACACTGCTTCCGTCTACCTCAAAACTAAAGCAGCCGCTATTGAGTACGAAACGGAAACAAACACCACCTTGATACATCTCTGTCGAGAGCTGGAGAGGCACTTCCACCGGCTTGCCAAAAATCAGTAAAATTTTTATTAACTGTACCATTATTGTCCAGTAAAAGTATGATGAATCTGAGTGATACCTTTCATGTGAAAGAAGTATAAAATAGGAATACAGTACTATTATTCAGAGTTTAATTTTTTTACAATTGTAAGCATCTTTAACCCACACTGAAATAGATTCGGATTCATTTATTTTACGATGATTCCTGGTCCTCAGAACGAACGGCATTGAAGGCAGGTAATATGATTTACCCATGTCTCTATTGTAGACCTCTGCGACGTGAAATGTCCGGTATGCGATGACGTCACGGCTGTTAAAACTTTCAAGCCCTGCAACTTTGTCGACTTTCGGTCCACGGACAAGGGCCACTGTTACCCATCCGTTACCTTGCTGCAGAGTATCATTATTGGTAATGGTAAAGTTAAGATCTCCACCAAAGAACACTGATGGACCATGCAGGACGACTTGCGGACCTACGTAGTTAGAGGTATTAATAGCAATATTGTCCATTACTTTATACACTGATAAATTTTAAATGTTACTCATAGGAGGCAGCACATAAAAACAACGCTATATTTAGAATGCGTACTTCAATTTGATTGTGATTCTGTACAAGAAGAAAAATCAGAAGCCAAAAGTTTACTGTATAGTAACTTTGCTTGAAGAAACAGTTTAATGAAAAATTAAAGTAAACTTTTTTTTTTACTTAGGTTTTAACGACCACCGTGAGAAACTCAGAGGGCCATAAGCAGTCGCCCATCCATAATTAAAGGCCACTGACTCCACTGAAGGGGGAAAGAACTAGTGTCTTTAGACATCCACAACATTCATACCTCACTGGGATTCGAACCCTGAACTATCTCAGACAAATCATCAGAACCCAATCCTTAGACCACTGAGCCACCGAGGCGGCCAATAGGGGTTGTAGAGCTCTCAATAGATTAACAATGCGTCATTTATTTATTTAATCAGCAAGAAAGAGGATCCTGAAGAAGATGAGATTTATTCCTCATTCTAAAAATATTTCAATTAAAACGGAAACGAAATAACTCCACTAATATCCATATGATGTAGTATGCTGCTTTGGCATGTCTTCCATCAGTATAGCATAATTTCTAAATTAAAGAAAAAATTCATTCGCACAAGAACATAGCTTAGTCCATTTTCTTGCAATAAAATATAATAAATAATAGATGTCAAATTTGGTTGCATTGATATATTCACTTGACTTCTAGTTTAAAATATTCAATACGTTCTTACTATTTCAGTTATTTTGGCAAATTTCAAAAATTAAGGACAGGAAATAAGAAGTAGACAACATTTGTTGTCCTCAATTAGTTTTAAAGGAACTGAGAACAAAGCAAGAAAACTGAGGGTTGTCCCCAGAAAATGCTGACGTCTAGCCACCTCATTATAATGATTAAAAGAATAATGCGAGATCTGCATTGTTGTGCCGTTGGAAAGGCTGGGGGGATATCGTGGAGACCGATGGTAGTAAAAAAGGAAGGGCGTCGGTTTTCAATTTTCGCCTAGTGCCGAAAAACACCTAGTAACTGCCCTCATTGTAATGTGGAAGATTTGGGAGTCCACTTCTTATGTCTGCAATTCTGGTTTAATAAAATACACTTTCATGATCTAACTTTAGCATAATTAAGTTGTATATGGTTAGTTTATGCTTAAGGCCGGACGGTGTGGCCGAGCGGTTCTAGGCGCTACAGTCTGGAACCGCTGGACCGCTACGGCCGCAGGTTCGAATCCTGCCTCGGGCATGGATGTGTGTAATGTCCTTAGGTTAGTTAGGTTTAAGTAGTTCTAAGTTCTATGGGACTATTGACCTCAGTACTTAAGGCCCATAGTGCTCAGAGCCATTTCAACCATTTTTGAATTTTATGCTTAAGGGTTCAGTTATTTCACTGGGCTGGGCAAGGCAAATTAAAACATTTTAAAATCCTGGGAGAAAGATGACAGAAAACTCTTCTTCTTCTGCACTTCAAGGTTTAGTAAATGTGCCGTCCTAGATCTCATCTTCCTGAGAACCTGTAACTGTTTGCAAAACTTGGATTTTGTCTTCCTTCGTCCGCTTGAGATATTGAAAGGTGGCTACACTGAGACACAGCGCCAGAGATTGCACCAAAGATTATTTATTATTCCGCCGCCTCCACTGGGCCCTGTAGTTGTTCACAGGATATCGATACGCATCTGTTATTATCGTTAAGCGATTTTTTAAATTGTTTTTGAGCACGATTTAGAAACTGTATTCGTGAAACTCTATCCGTATAACTGCCTCATGGATTTCTTGGGTCTCTTTTAAGTATAGAAATTACTTCGGCGGTTCTTCATTAATCATGGATTTTATAACTTCGTCTGCTTTTATTAAATCAATGTAACAATTTAGTTCACACAGCGCCCCTCAACAATTAAAAAATGCAGCATTTATTCCACCCGGACCGCAACTCTTGCGATTTTTCAAACTTTTGTGAACCTATTGAAACTCATCGACGGTTATTCAATCAACTGTCTCGTTATAACAGAAAATTTGGCACAGGAAATTTAGGCAATAAAATGTTAACGTTGGTAAGTAAAAACTTGTGTTCAAAAATTGCTAACAAGTGTAAGCTACAGGACATATAGCTTGTTTCAGCTGTTCCTGCAGATGTCGTTTTATGCAATCCACAATTCAATATATGGCCTTCAAAAATAATGCGTTAGATTTTCATATTCTTCCGCTCACTACGCGCAAACTGCTAGTCCCACAGAAAAAACGAACAGGACCTTTTCGTAGGAAATTTAATATACATAAATTTTGTACAGGGATACGTTTTCGCTGAACACCACGGTTCTCGAATTATTCAAGAAAAATGTACAAAAGTGACCTTCAAACGCATCTCCACCACCTCATCCCTCACTATGTTGCCCGTGGCACTCCATCCTACCACGGTACAAAAATTTCCAATTACACTAGCTATTCCGGGTACTCGATCTTTTTTGGTCTCTATTGATTGGCCTGTTACGCCACCAGTATAGTCGGCTATTTCGTTAACAATATTAATTTAAACGTTCCCATGAGGGTAATGAAAGGAAAAAGACTTTTGTAAACGTTGCACTAAAAGTAATTACGTTGACAATTCGACCCAAACTACACTCCTGGAAATGGAAAAAAGAACACATTGACACCGGTGTGTCAGACCCACCATACTTGCTCCGGACACTGCGAGAGGGCTGTACAAGCAATGATCACACGCACGGCACAGCGGACACACCAGGAACCGCGGTGTTGGCCGTCGAATGGCGCTAACTGCGCAGCATTTGTGCACCGCCGCCGTCAGTGTCAGCCAGTTTGCCGTGGCATACGGAGCTCCATCGCAGACTTTAACACTGGTAGCATGCCGCGACAGCGTGGACGTGAACCGTATGTGCAGTTGACGGACTTTGAGCGAGGGCGTATAGTGGGCATGCGGGAGGCCGGGTGGACGTACCGCCGAATTGCTCAACACGTGGGGCGTGAGGTCTCCACAGTACATCGATGTTGTCGCCAGTGGTCGGCGGAAGGTGCACGTGCCCGTCGACCTGGGACCGGACCGCAGCGACGCACGGATGCACGCCAAGACCGTAGGATCCTACGCAGTGCCGTAGGGGACCGCACCGCCACTTCCCAGCAAATTAGGGACACTGTTGCTCCTGGGGTATCGGCGAGGACCATTCACAACCGTCTCCATGAAGCTGGGCTACGGTCCCGCACACCGTTAGGCCGTCTTCCGCTCACGCCCCAACATCGTGCAGCCCGCCTCCAGTGGTGTCGCGACAGGCGTGAATGGAGGGACGAATGGAGACGTGTCGTCTTCAGCGATGAGAGTCGCTTCTGCCTTGGTGCCAATGATGGTCGTATGCGTGTTTGGCGCCGTGCAGGTGGGCGCCACAATCAGGACTGCATACGACCGAGGCACACAGGGCCAACACCCGGCATCATGGTGTGGGGAGCGATCTCCTACACTGGCCGTACACCACTGGTGATCGTCGAGGGGACACTGAATAGTGCACGGTACATCCAAACCGTCATCGAACCCATCGTTCTACCATTCCTAGACCGGC
The DNA here is from genome assembly GCF_023898315.1 of Schistocerca nitens. Taxonomy (NCBI): domain Eukaryota; kingdom Metazoa; phylum Arthropoda; class Insecta; order Orthoptera; family Acrididae; genus Schistocerca; species Schistocerca nitens. Next base: position 230,281,395 of record NC_064622.1, read on the forward strand.
AAGGGAACTTGCTGTTCCAACAGGACAATGCACGTCCGCATGTATCCCGTGCCACCCAACGTGCTCTAGAAGGTGTAAGTCAACTACCCTGGCCAGCAAGATCTCCGGATCTGTCCCCCATTGAGCATGTTTGGGACTGGATGAAGCGTCGTCTCACGCGGTCTGCACGTCCAGCACGAACGCTGGTCCAACTGAGGCGCCAGGTGGAAATGGCATGGCAAGCCGTTCCACAGGACTACATCCAGCATCTCTACGATCGTCTCCATGGGAGAATAGCAGCCTGCATTGCTGCGAAAGGTGGATATACACTGTACTAGTGCCGACATTGTGCATGCTCTATTGCCTGTGTCTATGTGCCTGTGGTTCTGTCAGTGTGATCATGTGATGTATCTGACCCCAGGAATGTGTCAATAAAGTTTCCCCTTCCTGGGACAATGAATTCACGGTGTTCTTATTTCAATTTCCAGGAGTGTAAGTCCTCACAAGCACAATAGTTTCGTAGTCAGATGGCCTGACGAATAGAACGATGTAATTGTTAATTTTATGCTGTTACAATTCACAAAACTGTAATAAAATTTCTACAGACGTCATTTTTAGAATACGTTAGTGCTCGATTAAATAAGTCCAGTCAATGAAGACCAAAAAAGGTTTAGTGAGATAAATAATTTGCGCAGTCGCAATAATTTTTTTTTTTCCAATGCAGGAGGGAGTGCCATGAATAATATACTATAAATGCTGACCGGTGGACGCTGAGTGTGGGATGGGGTGCATTTGAATACCACATTTGTACAGTTTTCTTGAATAACTCGAAAACTACAGCCTCTAGCGAAAATGTGTCCCAGAACGAAATTTAACTACATTAAGTTTCCTACATAAAGATCCTGTTCATTTTTCTAGGGGACTAACAATTTGCGCGTAGCGAGCGAGAGAAGAGAATATGAAAATCTCGTGCCTGGTTTCCGAAGGTCAGATACAGAATTGCGGGTTGAATGAAACGACATCGATAGGGGCAGCTTAAACACCCTGTATTTACATAGGAATGACTGTCTGAGAAAGCAAATACAGTGCTGGGGATTGAACTACAACACCATGAAGGCAACAGGCAACAAACGCGTGAAGGTATTATATCCTTGGAAATTTACCTTACAATGTAGATAGGAGTGGCAACATCTGCTGTCTACAGGATGGTCCATTGATCGTGACCGGGCCAAACATCTCACGAAATAAGCATCAAACGAAAAAATTACAAAGAACGAAACTTGTATAGCTTCAAGGGGGAAACCAGATGGCGTTATGGTTGGCCCGCTAGATGGCGCTGCCATAGGTCAAACGGATATCAACTGCGTTTTTTTTAAATAGGAACATCCATTTTTTATTACATGTTCGTATAGTACGTAAAGAAATATGAGTGTTTTAGTTGGACCACTTTTTTCGCTTTGTGATGCATGGCGCTGTAATAGTCACAAACATATGGCTCACAATTTTAGACGAACATTTGGTAACAGGTAGTTTTTTTAAATTAAAAAACAGAACGTAGCTACGTTTGAACATTTTATTTCGGTTTTTCCAATGTGATACAAGTACCTTCGTGAAATGTCATTTCTGAGAACACATGCTGTTACAACGTGATTACCTGTAAATACCACATTAATGCAATAAATGGTCAAAATGATGTCCGTCAACCTCAATGCATTTGGCAATAAGTGTAACGACATTCCTCTCAACACCGAGTAGTTCGCCTTCCGTAATGTTCGCACATGCAGTGACAATGCGCTGAGGCATGTTGTCAGGCGTTGTCGGTGGATCACGATAGCAAATATCCTTCAACTTTCCCCACAGAAAGAAATCTGGGGACGTCAGATACGGTGAACGTGCGGGCCATGGTAACGACGACCAATCCACCTGTCGTGAAATATGCTGTTCAGTACCGCTTCAACCGCACGCGAGCTATGTGCCGGACATCCATTCTATCATGCAGTGAAACATCTTGTAGTAACATCGGTAGAACATTACGTAGGAAATCAGCATACATTGCACCATTTAGATTGGCATCGATAAAATGGGGGCCAATTACCCGTTTTCCCCTAATGCCGCACCATACATTAACCCGCCAAAGTCGCTGATGTTCCACGAGTCGCAGCCATCGTGGATTTTCCGTTGCCCAATAGTGCATATTACGCCGGTTTACGTTACCCCTGTTGGTGAATGACGCTTCGTCGCTAAATAGAACGCGTGCAAAAATTCTGTCATCGTCCCGTAATTTCTCTTGTGCCCAGTGGCAGAACTGTACACGACGTTCAAAGTCGTCGCCATGCAATTCCTGGTGCACAGAAATATGGTACGGGTGCAATCGATGTTGATGTAGCATTCTCGACATCGACGTTTTTGAGATTCCCGATTCTCGCGCAAATTGTCTGCTACTGATGTGCGTATTAGCCGCGATATCAGCTAATAAAACACCTACTTGGGCATCATCATTTGTTGCAGGTCGTGATTGACGTTTCACATGTGGCCGAACACTTCCTGTTTCCTTAAATAACGTAACTATCCGGCGAACGGTCCGGACACTTGGATGATGGCGTCCATGATACCGAGTAGCATACATAGCACACGCCCGTTTGGCATTTTGATCACAATAGCCATACATCAACACGATAGCGACCTTTTCCGCAATTGGTAAACGGTCCATTTTAACACGGGTAATGTATCACGAAGCAAATACCGTCCTCACTGGTGGAATGTTACGTGATAACACGCACTTTTACGTTTGTGGCTATTACAACGCCATCTATCACAAACCGAAAAAAGTGGTCCAACAAAAACATATATATTTCTTTACATCATACACGAATATGTAATAAAAAAGGGGGGTTCCTATTTTAAAAAACGCAGCTGATATCCTTTTGACCTATGGCATCGCCGTCTAGCGGGCCAACCATAGCGCCATCTGGTTTCCTCTTCCACGCTAGACGAGTTTCGTTCTTTGTAGTTTTTTTGGTTGATGCTTATTTCGTGAGATATTTGGCCTGGTCGCTATCAATGGACCACCCTGTATATGCAAGGGAAGATTACGCAATGGTTTTCTCATTCAGAAACTGCATTTGCGGTTGTTTGTGAGATGATCGTGTTATGCCCCGTGAAGAAGGAGAAACATGTAGTAGCGCGTGTCAGAATTCCACTGCTGCATGGCTGTGGCCTGTCAAGACTATTTTTTGCCTTTGTCGGGATCCCGCGTATATTATGCGAATTATTTAATCAATGGCTAGTCTGCCGTAGTCCGCCATTCGCCTTCCTAGCAACTGTTCTTACGTGCTCGTTCCTACTCATGTCCATTAGCGAAGTTGCGCCTAGATGCTCTATCTGATTGGCCGAGTCAAGCAGCATAACACTTATACTGTGTTCGAATATCACAAGAATGTTTCACATACCCATTTTTGTACGTTTAATGTAACTGTCACTCGTCGTATTAAACATGAATTCCGTTCAAGCCATCCTGAATTCCCATGCTCTCACACAACGATGATACTCGTCTGCGTACATTAGCATCATCACCGAACAGTCTCAGGCTGTTGCCTGCCCTAATTGACATTTTCATGCAGAAAACAAACCGTCTTAGTACACTTCCCTTCGGCACTGCCTCTGAAATGTCATTGCCATCCAGGACCTGTTTCTATTACTTGAAAAGTCTTAGCGTCTGTCACATACCTGAGAAACAGTTTCTTTCATTTGGATCATTTTTTGAAGCGCTTGTAATCAGATACTGTCTGCTGTCCTGCATCCACGCTTCCCAAGACATCGCATGTGAAAAAGGAGAACAGTTTTTGGTGCGAGCGATGCTTTCTAAATCCATTCTGTTTCATTGTCAAAAGGTTTTCTATCTCTAGGAAACCCATTTATTTATTTAGGTTATGGCATGACACACTACACTGGAAACAGCTTAAAAGAGAATATGCATTCTTAAAGTATTGGACACAAACATAATAAAATAATGTCAATTGAACATTGGCACATAACAATAAATGTAAAACTATATCGCAAAACAACAAGATTGCATAAAGTTCAGATTCCAGTATTGTAAGCAATCACAATTCCACACTTAGATTCTGCAGACTCTCCACAGCTTGTGGTGTTGCCCTCAGGAAGCCGTCATCAGTGCCGGTGAACGCTCTCGGTGAGCACTCGCTGACGATGTGGTGGATGGTTTGTTCTTTGGCACCACAGTCGCACCCAGGGTCGGGTCTCAAGTTCCATCTGTACATCGAGAATCCGCATCGGCGATGACCTGCCCGTATTCTGTTCAGTGTTACCCAGGTTTTCCTTGGGAGGTGAAATCCCGTGGGTGGTTGGATTTAGAAAGTATCGCTCGCACCAAAAACTGCTCACCTTTTTCACACGCGATGTCTTGCTAAGCATGGATGCAGGGATGCAGGACAACAAACAGTGCCTCATTACAAGCTTTGTAAAAAAAATCGATTCGATTATATTTGAATTAAGGGTATGCACAAGGGTTCTGTAGGAAGACGGACATAAAGGATACTGGTCTATAATTTTGGGCATCGGTTCTTTTTCTCCTCTGATATATGGGAGTAGCCTACACTGTCTTTCCAGTCGCTTGTTCACTGTGCAAGACATTCGCGATAAATCTGAGTGAGAAAATGGAGCAACACTGCACAGTGCTCTCTGTAAAACAGAACTGGAATTGCAGCAGGGGCTGGTGCCTTTATATCGTTTCTTTCTATCACGTCTCTTTTTAATGTATATACGTAAATGACGTCCTCCCATCTCAGCACAGGGAACTGAGAAGAACTACGCATACGTGTATAGCATTTCGCAGAGGCAGGGCTAGTCGACTGTCCCTCACCACTAACTTACGCAAATGTCTTCGTCTGCGAGCCGTGCACAGCAAGTCGGATTGTAGATAACGTTAACACAGGTAGCAATCATGTTGCTGCCACCTGTACCGTCGCTACCAGCTTGTGCAAATACTGTTTTCTGCATCTACATCTACATCTACGTGATTACTCTGCTATTCACAATAAACTACCTGGCAGAGAGTTCCATGACCCACCTTCAAGCTGTCTCTCTACCGTTCCACTCTCGAACGGCGCGCTGGAAAAACGAGCACTTAAATTTTTCTGTGCGAGCCCTGATTTCTCTTATTGTATCGCGATTATCATTTCTCTCTATGTAGGTGAGTTCCAAATGAATGTTTTCGCAGTCGGAGGAGAAAACTGGTGATTGAAATTTCGTGAGAAGATCCCGTCGCAACGAAAAACGCCTTTGTTTTAATGATTGCCACTCCAATTCACGTATCATGTCTGTGGCACTATCTCCCCTATTTCACGATAATACACAACGAGCTGCCCTTCTTTGAACTTTTTCGAAGTCATCCGTCAGTTCCACCTGATGTGGATCCCACACCGCACAGCAATTCACCAGGATAGGGCGGACAACTGTGGTGTAAGCAGTCTCTTCAGTAGATCTGTTGCACCTTCCAAGTGTTCTGCCAATGAATCGCAGTCTTTGGTTTGCGCTATCTACAACATTATCTGTGAGATCGTTCCAATTTACGTTATTTATAATTGTAATCCCTAAGTATTTAGTTGAATTTACAACCTTCAGATTTGTGTGACTTATCGCGTAAGCGAAATTTAGCGGATTTCTTTTGGTACTCACGTGACTAACTTCACACTTTTCTTTATTCAGCGTCAATTGCCACTTTTCGCAACATACAGATATCTTATCTTAATAATTTTGCAATTCGTTTTGGTCATCTGATGACTTTACAAGACGGTAAATAACAGCATCATCTGCAAACAATAATAATAGGACTACTCAGGTTGTCTCCTATGTCGTTAATATAGCTCAGGAACAATAGAGGGCCTATAACGCTTACTTGGGGAACGCCGGATATTACTTCTGTTTTACTCGATGACTTTCCCTCTATTACTACGAACTGTGACCTTTCTGACAGGAAATCACGATTCCAGTTGTACAGCTGAGGCGATATTCCATAGACATGCAGTTTGGTTAGAAGACTCTTGTGAGGAACGGTGTCGAAAGCCTTCTGGAAATCTAAAAATATGGTATCAATTTGACATCCCCTGTCGGTAGCACTCATTACTTCATGAGTATAAAGAGCTAGTTGGGTTTCACAAGAACGATGTTGTCTGAATCCGTGCTGACTATGTATCAATAAATCGTTTTCTTCGAGATAATTCGTAATGTGAGAACAGAGTATCTGTTCCAATACCCTACTGCAAATCGATGTTAGTGATGTGGGCCTGTAATTCAGCGGATTGCTCCTATTTCCATTTTTGGGTATTGGTGCGACTTGAGCAATTTTCCAGTCTTTAGGCACGGAACTTTCTGTGAGTGAGCGATTGTATATAATTGCTAAATATGGAACTATTGTATCAACATATTCTGATAGGAGCTGACTGGTATACAATCTGGACCGGAGGCCTTGCCTTTATTAAGTGGTTTAAGCTGCTTTGCTACACCGAGGATATCTACTCCTACGTTTCTCACCGTGGCAGTTGGCTGTGGTCTAAAATGATCACAAACGAACCTGCTCCATTAAGGAAAGCTCATGTAAATGAACTCGTCAGTAGCGTATAAGTATAAACAGAGGAAAGTTTTGGCTTCTTTGACTTTTTGTGGAGACTCATTAAAAGATGTAGAAACATCTTCAGGCGTGCCCAGAGACGTGTGTTGAGATTCTTGCTGTTGATGCTGTATACTGCCTGACAAGTAAAGTGGAACCCAGGACATCTGCTCGAAAGTCAATGTAACTTGGCACACGTTTACAACACTGGCGATTATGTAACTGATTAGAGTTGCAAATCTGTGTAACAGGTAAAACTGCCACTAGAGCGAAGTAGTGTTCTTCGCGTTTAGTATTATCAACAGACCTGGTAGGGGTATAGAAGGAAAAGTGTGAACAGGAGGACTCTGAGATGCACATACCTGCGTCAGACTGCACTACCGCTACCTGACAGTGACTGATCGGAGCCTCACTGTGAATATCTGTTGGCTGACTGGGCGAAACGTGCAGTATCCAAATTTCTGGGACATTCGGATATCCTACACTGCATGGGAATGTGATGGCATACATGCTTGTCGTAAGGTTCCAGACGACTGCGCCTGGCCACCACAAAGAGTATCGCCGTATTGTACACCAAGAACATCGCAACCCCTTTACATCTGCGTCTGGCATACGAAAGCATGAAATAGACTACACGCAGTAGCTTCTGTCATCGTGCACCACAGGACAGAGATTAGCAGTAGCCGTGCTAATGCATCACCGTCCCATGTCTAGGCTGCTGTTAACACCAAAGCGTAAACGGCTATGTCTGGAGTGGTGTTGTGACCGAGAAGCATGGTCTGATGATTGTCATACATCCGACCTTTGTATCTGCACAGTTTGTGTACTAATGTGTGCAAACTTAGCTTACCACTTAGCGCGCAAATGGATGAAACATCTGAACTGTCTTCTCAAGCCCAGAGTGTCAAACAGACATTCTAAATAAGTATAACCCTGGCCCTGTAAGGCAGCTAATATCAGGTGCGGATCGTAACAAAAATCATTAGAAATGCTGCTGTCACCTACCTAGAATGCAGGAATTTGCGATCTTTTCTGGAAAGACAACACAGCTATTCCCATTATTTCTACATATAATTTATCAAGTGTTGCTTTCAGGGGCCAAGTGTTAAACAACAGTCATATTCAATTCCTTTTGACACTCAATGATAAAGTATTTAAGTCTTGAAGATATTGAAATGATGATTATTAAGTCGTTATCTCTACACAAGAAAATTTTTTATCACAGGAATGAATGATTATTAAAAATCCGCATTAGCTCATTTAAATCTGTGTTATCATAGCTGGTCAATGCACTGAGTTGGTGAAGAATAAATTAACTTTCTGAACCAATGAAAAAAACTCTCAATGTGAGGGTAGGTTAGTATCCTAGCTTCTGATATTCAATGGTCAAAGCACATGCAAGTTGGAGTGAGCAAAATCTAGACTCAACATTTACTGCGGCCTAATGCGTGATGGTACTTTACCAAGCGGCATCTGCAACAGCGTTGTCTCTGTGCTGGATGTGAAATGCTAATTCTCTATTCTGGCTTTGACTTAATTCACTCAGTCGCAACTTTCCTGCATTCCGCAGACTGTTAATCTTTCCATAGTTGAAATAATGGCTATTGAACACTTGCTATGGGTTGAAGCGACAGTCACAATTTCTTTGCCCACAAAAATTCCTGCAGGAATAATTAACTGCCGCTTTGCTATCTGTCGGCATGATACATGAAGCGCATCGTCCTCACTTCACAGAAAGCATAGCTCCCAATGTCCTTGCTTATTTCCATACACTCGTGTGGTCTGCTGTGAGACAAGAGAGAGATAGAGCATTAATTTTAGGTCTCAAAATGCTTTTATATAATGAGGATCTCCCCAACATGTCGCGTCTTCATTGCCAAGTATGGTTTCAGCCAATCGATTCGCTAGAGGTGAATAGATTTTTATTTTTCTTGTTGCGTCGCAGCCTAGCCCTGTGAATGACATGCAGCCACTTACCCTTGGTCCCCTTCTTATTTACGTTAAAAGGAATAATGTATTGTTCTGACCTTATCCCTTTCTGCTCTGAAGCTCGCCGTTCTCTTGCTAAATGGGATTTTTATGATATTAACCACCTGCTCGGTTCATTTCCAAAATGCATTTCACTTTAACCTGTTTGTTCATGCCAGTCCATATATTGGTAGATATTGTTTTGTTAGTTTTCAGTACATGAGATTAACTGCAATTGCCTTTTGTTGATATAATGTAATTATTATTTTCTGAGGATCTCATACTGTATCATCCTGTCGTTATGGATCAAGCTCATGCAAGGTCTGTAAAATCTGGATGCCTGATGTGATGAATGACATCACTTTGTGTTGAGCGATGAACAGCAGTTTCCACTATCCTGGATGAGAACCATCAGCAATTATGGTGGCGACCTGGGGAGAGATCCCATCCATGCAATGTTTTGGACAGCCACTGCATGTTACTCCTGGCGCCATGGCGTTGGGAGCCATGGGGTATGACTCAGGTTACAGCTTGTAGTCACTGAGAGAATTCACGAATTTTCATCAGCTGTGAACTTCTCATTTTTCTATCCAAACACTCGGCTTTATTCCATGTAGACTTCCTGCGGGGTCTTACACCAACTCCTTTCTTAGGTCTATATACGTGGCTCACAATGCTCATGATCACTGGCTGCGTCTACTACGCACTGAAATTTTATATGTTTCCTCTTGTAACCATCCAATTTAGACAGTTCTGGCCATTCGAAAACCGTACGAACGTTGTGAAACCGTGTATTTTAACGAACCAGTGTTAAATTAGTTATGTGAGTATTTATTCCCATGTCTTTCTGGTTAATTGCCCTATTTTTACCATAATTATACCTTTTAACTAATATTTTTTCACAGAAGACTACAGCTGAGACTGTGATGAAAGTATGGCGAAACCGGGTGTGTGATCCCGTAACAAAGAAACTCCTAACAGATAATGCGGCTACCAAAATGCTTCTTTTGGAATATTGTAATAGTTTTTAAAAAAATTTAAAATATTTTAACGTATTTTAAGACCCTTGTTGTTTATGCTGTATATTGATGACCTTGCAGACAATGTTAATACACATATCAAAAAAAGTTCTGCATCACTTCGGTTCCGGGAGTTCCGGAACCTGTACAGAAAATTGGAACAGAGACCTACATAAACATCATTTCCGCCCATTTTATTGCTCATGAAAACCACACATTGCATGTTGTACTACCATACAACAAGACCTTCAGAGGTGATGGCCCAGACTTCTGTACACACCGGTACCTGTGGTACAGAGTTGCGCGTCCTCTTGCATTGGTGTATGCCTGTATTGGTCGTGGCATACTATCCACAAGTTCATCAAGGCACCATTGTTCCAGATTGTCCCACTACTCAACGCCGATTCGGTGTAGATCCCTCAGAGTGGTTGGTGGGCCACGTCGTCCTTAAACGGCCCTTTTCAATATATCTCAGGTATGTTGCATGGGGGCTTAATTAAATGTAATGAAAATAATTTTAAATTTTTGCTTTAGTAGCTGTCTGTCCGTTTACGAAGTCTCGTAAACGGTTGGCCCTGACTAGTATTATTACGCTATCTGACTGCATAGAACAATAACAAAGAATGAAATGGAAATTTTCATTAACACAATTAATTAATTAAGTCCCCAGCAACTATAAAACCTACGAAACCAAAGCCCAAGTGTAACTGTTCTGCGTGTGGAAGTATGACTCAACGTACGCATCTGGCACGGTTCTTTTTCAATAACACAAGAAATTTTAAATATCATTTATACTGAATTAATTAAAGAAAATAAAAATACCATAATTATTCAAGAAAACCAGAATTACACTCTAATACAAGAACACAAGCCAGATGCTTTGTTGACTGAACCTGTAATGACGCATTATTTAAAACATGGAAATAATGAAAAAATTGAAGTTTCGTTACCTTCATATATTGACCAAAATCACTCTAATCATTACAATATATCTCCACACCGACTCGCTATTACCACATCTCAACAAGAACTTTTCAGTATCACATCTCAGCAAGCACTCCCTACTAGCACATCTGAACACGAACTGACTACTACGAGCTCTCCCCAAGCACTGACCTCTAGCACATCTCAATAATGACTGTGCCAGTGGAGGCGGCGGAACAATGCTCTCTAGCGATCTCTGGCGCTGTGGCTCAGTGTAGCCACCTTTCATATGCCCTTCCTCCACGGCTAGAATTTGATGGTATTTTTGCCAGCATTGGTGGTGAAAATACCACCAAATTCGTCAAAAAAATACAGACAAAAATAAAAGATAATATTAATACGTAAATATCAAATAACTAGATAAAATTTTGGCTTTGCACTGACCTTTCAATAACCTATTATATAGAATACAGTAAGCAATACAAATTTTTTCATACATGTGACTTTACATAACAGTTTACACAAGTATTATGTGGTTAAACAGTTCAATCAATAGCGTCAGCAATGACGAATATGTGCAGGTAAGAGTCTCATAACTTTTCACGGACAGTAATACACAAAAAATCAGTTTATACAAATATTCACATAAACGCTTTCCATAGCTCAAGAAGTTCCAGCAGTAGCACCCAGCAATGGTCAACAGGTGCAAAACCAACAAGTGACATTTTTTTAGTAGAAACAGTCCATCAGTGGCACCCAGTAATGTTGAATAGGAGCAGACACCAACAAGTAACACCATTTCAGTAGAAGCAGTCCATTAGTGGCACCAGCAATGTTGATCAGGTGCACACAGTAACAGGTGACTTCATTTCAGTAGAAGCGATCCATCAGTGGCACCCAGCAATGTTGAGCAGGTGCAGACACCAACAAGTAACACCATTTCAGTAGAAGCAGTCCATTAGTGGCACCAGCAATGTTGATCAGGTGCACACAGCAACAGGTGACTTCATTTCAGTAGAAGCAATCCATCAGTGGCACCCAGCAATGTTGAGCAGATGCACACAGCACAGGTGACATCTTTTCAGTAGAAGCAGTCCATTAGTAGCACCAGCAATGTTGATCAGGTGCTGACCGCAGTCTTTATGGACTATCACTATCACGAATCACACTGTTCATCAGCAGAAATTAAACATGTCCTTGTGGCACCAATCATGTAGAGAAGGTACAAGTAACAGTCCATAATTTTTTACAATCACTGATCACACAGTTCATCAGCAGAAATTAAACATGTCCTTGTGGCACCAATCATGTAGAAAAAGTGCAAGTAACAGTCCATACTATTCACCATAACTACTGAGACAGTTCAGTCATGAACAATAGTTTGAATGCACATACAATTTCTTTAACAAAATATAATCAATGCTCTTACACTAAACATACAAATCATAATAAACACACAAATGATATCAGTTAATTGTCACATTAACTATTACAGTACACAATAACAGTTAACCTATAATATTTATGGGTGTCAGTGCAAGCCACTACCAACAAATAAAATAATATTTAGGAGATAGGTTGGGATCACTTCTCTGGGATTATAAAAGGAAAACACACAAAACACACTCACTCATCTTTCATCCACATTAGTGCTACTGTGTAATTGAATAGTGTTAACTGTGTAAATGCAATTCTGTCAAAATTTTATGTTCATCATGTGTATCAAGTAGTAGTGGCAGCAATGTATAACAGTCAATAATAGTTAAGTCAACGTCATAGTCATCATGTCAAGACCAATGTTTGCCAAGCCAGATCAAAATGTACGGTAGCTGAACAACTGTCAGTGAGCCAAGATATGCACATGCTTCCTCTCTCAAAAAAAAGTATATACTGCTTAGTGATTTAACAAGTGTGTGTATAGACAATCTTCCTTCCACTTTAGTGTTCTAGTCTGCCATCTTCATCCTCGTTGTTCCATATAAACCAACAAAAACAATATGCTCCTCATTTACTTTACCTCTTATCCACCAAAACTCCAATAATCATCAACTTCACCTAAACTCAATACCTCAATAATACGTCTATACATATAAACCTCAGCACCAATATCATTTCACTTCCATAACAACTCTTTCCTCTAGTCAGTCTCCTCGAACAAGTACAGACAAAATCCTAGTGCAAACTTCAGTTCATCATCCCATACAATCCGAAGACACAGTGTCCACACACAACCTCTGTATAATCCATCTGACCCAAATCTTCTACTCATTATAAATTATAAGATACATTTTGGTTCCTTGTCCATCATTAAATAAAAGAAATGCATACATGACCTCTAACAGACTTAGTTCGAATAACTCTCAGTAATTAAGTACGATTACGGAGTGTGAATGATCATAATATTTCACAGTGTGTACACCACTTCAAGAATCATAGCAGAAGCAAACATGTGGAGTATTTTTTTGTGTCAAGTGTCACTTCCTATTTCAATTGCTCACGAAAAATGCAGTGTAATAACTGTCAATGGTCTAACCTAGTGTTGGTATGTCATGTCGTCAGCTTCCTTCCTATTAGCATAAATTTATACAGCTTCCATAAAACCTCAGCTCATGTGACTTCTATGACTTTCTTGCACCAATGTCGTTCGTAGAATTACTGCAGTTCATTTTCTTATCTTAAAATATAAGGCACTAAGCGTAAGCAAAACATGCAATAGCGAGTAAATATACCAGTAGAGAACAGAATGTCAACAAGTGGATGCAGCACAATTCCTACAACGAGGCTCTGCCAAGCGAACAATCTATAATTAATACCACAGTGTGACCTAAACTCTATGTACGTACACAGTATATCAGCATTTCTATATTCTAAATTGAAGAGTAGTTATGACAACAAAACAGAAATGTGTAAATATGCAATCCATAAGCAAGGCAGCAAATATGTTATCTATCATAATAAACAGGTCATTAGCATCATATCAGCATAAGCAAATAAATGTTTATATGTAATCTTAATAAGTAAACATGAAGGCGCAAGCAGATAAATCACAAAGTATAACTTACATATCTAACCACATCAGCACAATTAATCAGGTGACAATTATAATTTAAATAAATAAGCACAGCAGGCACATAATAGAAAAATATGACATCAGTGAAAAAGCATAGCAGCCAAGCGATGCATAATATATACAAATAACAACCCTGTTCATTAATTAATCATTGTCAAAATCAGTTAATATGCGTAAGCACGTCGCTTCACTAGTAAATTCATAGAACATGAAATTAGCACAAAGTATGAATCACGTAATCGCAAGCAGCAAATTACGTCTGAAGTACGTACCTAAGTGGAATTATGTTACCTGAAAAATAAACTCAATTAACCGTTACCTTTTTTTGTTTATTACTTTCTTCTTCGAAATGACCTTCTTCCTGAAAATTTTCTCCAAAGCAAGTCGTCTTAACGTCGGACACGCACAGAATTTACCTGAAGGTCTTAAATACTTTATACAACCGTATTCTGAAAAATACTGAACGTTAATAACATAATTTATGAAGTCCTTATAGCTTTATACAGAATTTATTCGGAGAAATTAAACTGTGTATTTATTTACGTCTGTCAGTGCATTCGCACTGAGCGCTCGATCAGCTGTAGGCGCGTGACGTAGGAAGTGATTGTTTGCGGTTAACGACTGCCTTGTGCGGCGCGCCGACTTGACTGTTGCTTTGAGTATGTGCCGCTGCCAAAACACAGCGCGGTATCCTTGTATTCTCTGCGTGTTTACATGTAGCTGTTAGTTTCTCACAAGTATGTCATTCCACAAAATTTTTTTTAAAAGTATATCATTCCACAAAAATTTTGGAAACTACGAACCTCACGTTTTGTGGTAGGAACAGCGTAATTACGAATAGCGTCTAGTTTCTCTGTATCAGGAAGAATACCTTCTGTAGGAATAATGTGACCGAGAAATTTCACCTGAGAACGACCAAATTCAGATTTTTCCAAGTTCACTGTAATGCCAACTCTTGCAAAAATACGTAATAATGAATCCAAAATTTTGTTGTGCTCACTCCAAGAACGTTTAGCAATAAGAATGTCGTCAACATATGAAGTAATATTGTCACGAATATAAACAGGTAAAATTTCATTTAAACTACGAATTAATGCTGCAGAAAATATAGTAAGTCCAAACGGTAATTTCCAAAGTCACTTTCGGGTAAAATCGTCATATCCGGTTAATCTTTACCTACTGTCTAGATAGATGGATAGTAGAAGAGTTGTTTTTATAGATGCAAAGAATAGTGAAAGAGTAGGCAGCGGTGCAGAAAACTAAAAGGGAAATAACACCACTACAGCTCGGGGCCCTGTGATCGCTACTGCACATATTCACTTAGTGTAGTGAATCCCCTGAGGACCTTAATAGCTGCACATAATTTCCAGTTTGTGACACTGTGGCAAATCTGGCGGAAGTGCGCACGTAAATCGATCCAACCATGAACATGGACGTATCTCATTCTTAGAATTACGAAAGATCTCAAATTTCCGAACAGTCAAGAAGTGTTTATAGTCAAAGTTTTCGCCTCGTGGCGACAAAGACCTACCGCGTCTGTCCCAGTTTGAATGTCGATTATTGTCAAGTTCGCGCGCCTGGCGCTCTCTTGTTGCGTCCCGTAAATGAAACAAATTATTTTCTTCAAACCTCTCTGGTATCTGTGATTCTAAATTTCTTCTACTGTCTTTTCCTACGATTTCGCCTTCAGTTTGTTTGACTTGCATTCGTAATGCTTCAACTTCCCTTTTAACGCGTTCATTAAATTTTCCCTGATTTTCAACATGCTTATTTATGTTCTGGTACTCTTCGGTTTCTGCAAATGGTAATGGAGCTGTATCATCTGAATCTCTATCCCCATTTAAACTAAGACTTGTCAATTTATCTGAAATCTCCTCAACTCTTTCCGTTAAGTCACCTATTTTTTTCTTTCTGTTTACTTACGTCTTCCGTAAGTGTTGCGACTCGGGTTTCAGTGTTGATACACTTGGTAGTTAACTGTTCATATTGTTGTGTTAGATTATTTATTCTGTCATTTGGTACGGATTCCTCGATTCTCTCAAATATCTCTTCCTTATCGTGTGCACACTGTAAATTTAACTCTGAAAATTTCTGTACTATCACGCGATCTCTCTCTTCCTGTTCTCTATCCTGTTCCCTTTGTCTAATCTCTACTGCAATTAATCTATTATTGTGAGCATTCAAAATCGGTTGTACTTCTTCTCTGATTTCTTTCTTTAATTCATCTTTCATATTTTTGAAACATGTCCCTATTCGTGAGTCTAATCGTGTTTCCATTGTTCCTATCTCAGTTTTTAATTCAGATCCTAACTGTGATCCCAGTGAGTCAAACCGTGTTTCCATTGTTTCCATCTCTGTTTTAATTGTTCCTATTTGTGATCCCAACTGTGACCCCAGTGAGTCTAACCGTGTTACCACTGTTTTTAATTCAGATCCCAAATTTAATATTACACCCATCAACTGCTCCGTATTAACTTGTTCGAAATTCCTTTCGCCCCTAAAATTTCCCGCAAAACCAGTTTCGTTCGTCATAGCTGTAAAGCTATCTGTGTTCAATACTATTCCCGAATTTTCTATCGTTAATCTCGTATTCTGAGAATTTTCTGATTGAGAAAAATTTTGAAATGGTTCCGGACTATTTTCCCGACTTATTACATTGTTTTCAACTCCATTATTCATCATACTGTTTTCCTCTGTTGGCGAGTTCGCCATGTTAACAATTTCGTCATTCTCACTATTCATCATTTTTGCCTTTTTCATTGATCGCGTAATCATTTACAAAATATACAAAACTCGTCACTATATGAAAATTGCACACAATGACACTTTATCTCCAACAATCATTCACTCGAAATGTTTCCCTCAAACACGATTAACGAACAATTGAAATAATTGCACTAAATCGTCAAACGCGTATACAAGGCAATAAAAATTAAATTTTGAAAAATACCATTAGAAGAATGCTAATTACCAAATCTACACATGCAATATAGACTACAATTACTAAACTACAAATTACTACAACAATACTACTGTCTACACAATCAGAAGAATTCCAAGGGACGATCCGAAGCAGTGGTCGCCACGTGCATGGGGGCTTAATTAAATGTAATGAAAATAATTTTAAATTTTTGCTTTAGTAGCTGTCTGTCCGTTTACGAAGTCTCGTAAACGGTTGGCCCTGACTAGTATTATTACGCTATCTGACTGCATAAAACAATAACAAAGAATGAAATGGAAACTTTCATTAACACAATTAATTAATTAAGTCCCCAGCAACTATAAAACCTACGAAACCAAAGCCCAAGTGTAACTGTTCTGCGTGTGGAAGTATGACTCAACGTACGCATCTGGCACGGTTCTTTTTCAATAACACAAGAAATTTTAAATATCATTTATACTGAATTAATTAAAGAAAATAAAAATACCATAATTATTCAAGAAAACCAGAATTACACTCTAATACAAGAACACAAGCCAGATGCTTTGTTGACTGAACCTGTAATGACGCATTATTTAAAACATGGAAATAATGAAAAAATTGAAGTTTCGTTACCTTCATATATTGACCAAAATCACTCTAATCATTACAATATATCTCCACACCGACTCGCTATTACCACATCTCAACAAGAACTTTTCAGTATCACATCTCAGCAAGCACTCCCTACTAGCACATCTGAACACGAACTGACTACTACGAGCTCTCCCCAAGCACTGACCTCTAGCACATCTCAATAATGACTGTGCCAGTGGAGGCGGCGGAACAATGCTCTCTAGCGATCTCTGGCGCTGTGGCTCAGTGTAGCCACCTTTCAATGTTCGATAGGATTCATGACTGGAGAACAAGTTCGTTACTCTAATCGAGCGATGTCGTTATCCTGAAGGAAGTCATTTACAAGAAGTTCACGATTGCGGGGGGAGGGGGGGGGGGCATTGTAGTCCATGAAGACGAAAGCCTCGCCAATAAGCTGCCGATATGGTTACACTATCGGTCGCAGGATGGCATTCAAGTATCGTACAGCCGTTATGGCGCCTTCCATGACCACCAGCGGCGTACGTCGGCCCCACATAATACCATCCAAAGACAGCAGGGAACCTCCACCTTGCTGCACTCGCTGGACACCGTGTCTAAGGCGTTCAGCCTGACCGGGTTGCCTCCAACCACGTCTCCGACGATTGTCTAGTTGAAGGCATATGCGACACTCCTCGGTGAAAGGGAACGTGATTCCAATCCTGAGCGGTCCATTCAGCATGTTGCTGGTCCCATCTGTACCGCGCTGCATGGTGTCGTGGTTGCAAAGATGGACCTCACCATGGATGTCGGAAGTGAAGCTGCGCATCATGCAGCCCGTTGCGCACAGTTTTAGTCGTAACACGACGTCCTGTGGCTGCACGAAAAGCATTATTCAATATGGTGGTGTTGCTGCCAGGGTTCCTCCAAGCCATAATCCGTAGGTAGCGGTCATCCACTGCAGTAATAGTTCTTGGGCGGCCTGAGCGAGGCATGTCATCGACAGTTCCTGTCTCTCTGTATATCCTCCATGTCCGAACAACATCGCTTTGGTTCACTCCGATTCGCTTGGAGACTTACCTTGTTGAGAGCTCTTCCTGGCACATAGTAAGAATGCGGACGCAACCGAACTGCGGTATTGACCGTCTAGGCATGGTTGAACTACAGACAACACGTGCCGTGAACCTTCCTCCTCGTGGAATGGCTGGAAATGATCAGCTGTCGGACCCCCTCTGTCGAATAGGCGCTCCTCATTCATGGTTGTTTACATATTTGGGCGGTTTTAGTGACATCTCTGAACAGTGAAAGCTCTCTGTTTATGATACAATATCCACAGTCTTCAGGAGTTTTGGGAACCGAGGCGATGCAAAACTGTTTTGATGTGTGTAGTAACGTGGACATTTTCTGTAGATTATTCATTAATCTGCAATCTTCAAAAATGTATAATTATGCTTTCGAAAAGACGCAGAACTGTTGTATTCTATAACTACAATATCAGTGAGTCACAACTGACTTCAGTCAGTTTGAGTGTAATAATTTGTGGGAAACGAAATGGATCGATCGTACAGGGTCAGTCATATGTGCGGCAGGTGGCAGGTTTCAAATGGTTCAAATGGCTCTGAGCACTATGGGACTCAACTGCTGAGGTCATTAGTCCCCTAGAACTTAGAACTAGTAAAACCCAACTAACCTAAGGACATCACAAACATCCATGCCCGAGGCAGGATTCGAACCTGCGACCGTAGCGGTCTTGCGGTTCCAGACTGCAGCGCCTTTAACCGCACGGCGGCAGGTTTCGGTTCATCGGTAAGATACTGTGAAGAATGCAGTCAGGCTACAAAGAAGATTGCTAACGAAACACTCGTGCGTCCTACCATACGGCGTTGTTTAAGTGTGTGACATCCGTATCAAATAATATTAACAGCAGGCTTTGAATGTATACAAAGAAGGGCAGCACTTAGAATGAAAGGTGTCTGAACAATGGGAGAGCGTCACAAAACCGTTGAATAACCCGAACAAGCAGGTGCTTAAACGGTGGTCAGCAATTGCGGGAAATGGTACTCGCGAAGTTTCAAAAACCAGCATTAAGGGAGGAACGAATGTTGGAGTATACTACAGCCCCTAAGTCTCGCTACCGTAAGGACTGCGAAAACAAGATTAGATTAACTACAGTGCTCACAGAGGCACTTAAGCGGTCATTGTTCCAGTGGTACTTACGAGAATAGAGGAAACCCTAATATGTGGTACAATTGGGAGTACACAGTAAACAGTGGTTTGCGGAGTCGGGCTGTAGATATTGATTTGTAGATCGTAGCTGTCTTGCATCTATACTAGTACGAACTTTACAGACTCAGCGTTTCTGCTGCTGTTGTCGAAACACTTTGAGACATTCACAAAGGCATCTTAGATTCTGACCAATTAGAGACTGAAAGCACATTATTTATTCCCCAAATTTGTTGACAAATAGTCCAGTCAACGAACGTATATTTTTTTTGGAGGGGGGGGGGGGGCTGCATCAGTCTTCTGACTGGTTGGATGCGGACCGCCACGAATTTCTCTTCTGCACCAACTTTTTCATCTCAGAGCAGCAATTGCACCCTAAGTCATCAGTTATTTGTTGGATGTACTCAAATTACTGTCTTCCCTCACAGTTTTTACCATCTGGAGCTGCCTCTAGAGCCATGGGAGTTATTCCTGGTGTCCTATCATCCTATCATCCTGTCCGTTGTTCTTGTCAGTGTTTCCCACTTCGCCGATTCTGCGGAGAACCTCCTCATTTTCAACATTCTTCTCTATCGCCACATCTCAAACGCTTCGATTCCATCTGTTTCGATTTTCCCACTGTCCATGATTCACTACAAACAATGCTCAGCTCCAAATGTATACTCTCTGTAGTGTCTTCTTCAAATTAAGCCCTGTGTTTCATAATAGTAGATTTTACTTGACCGGGAATGCCCTCTTTGTCCGCACTACTCTTTTTATTTTACGTCCTCCTTGCTTCGTCCGTCATGGGTTATTTTGCTTCAAAGGTTGCAGAATGCCTTAGCTTCGTCTACTTCGTTATCACCAATTCTGACGTTAAGTTTCTTGCTATTCTCATTTATCCTGCTTCCCAACGCTTTTGTCTTTTTTCCAGCTTACTCTCAATCATTGATCTGTACTCACTAGGCAGTTCATTTCGTCCAACAGATCCTGTAATTCTTCTTCACTTTCACTGAGAATAGCAATGGCATCAGCTAATCTTATCAATTTATCATTGATATTCTTTCACCGTGAATTTTAATCCCGCGAATCTTATCAATTTATCACTGATATTCTTTCACTGTGAATTTTAATCCTGCTCTTGAACTTCTATTTCCGCATGTGTAGATTGAACAGTAAGGGTGAGAAACTGCATCCTGTATTACATTATTTTTAGTCCGAGCCTTAGGTCTTGGTCTTCCAATATTGTTGTTCCCTCTGGGTTTTGTACATAATGCGTATTACCAACATTTTCACATAGCTTACTCCTATCTTTCTAGGAGTTCCGAACAAGTTCCGCTATTTCATCTGGTCGAACACTTTTTCTAGGTCAACAAATCCTATAAGCGTCTCTTGATTTTTCTTCAGTCTTGTTTCCATTATCAAGTGCAACATAAGAAGTGCTCTCTGGTGCCTTTACCTTTCCTAAAGTCAAACTGATCGTCAGCTAAATGATCCTCAATTTTTTTTCATTCATTTATATATTATATTTGTCAGCAGCTTGGATGTATGAGCTATTAAGCTGATTGTCGAATAGTTCTCGCACTTATCTGTCCTCGATATCTACGGAATTGTGTGAATGATTGTTGTTGTGGTCTTCAGTCCTGAGACTGGTTTGATGTAGCTCTCCATGCTACTCTATCCTGTGCAAGCTTCTTCATCCCCCAGTACCTACTGCAACCTACATCCTTCTAAATCTGTTTAGTGTATTCATCTCGTAGTCTCCCTCTACGATTTTTACCCTCCACACTGCCCTCCAATACTAAATTGGTGATCCCTTGATGCCTCAGGACATGTCCTACCAACCGATCCCTTCTTCTAGTCAAGTTGTGCCACAAACTTCTCTTCTCTCCAATCCTATTCAATGCCTCCATGTTAGTTATATGATCTACCCATCTAATCTTCAGTATTCTTCTGTAGCACCACATTTCGAAAGCTTCTGTTCTCTTCTTGTCCAGACTAATTAACGTCCATGTTTCACTTCCATACATGGCTAAACTCCATACATTTTTTTCAGAAAAGACTTTCTGTCACTTAAATTTATATTCGATGTTAACAAATTTCTCTCTTCGTCGTCTGCAGAGCTAGTTGGCATATAAACTTGTACTACTGTAGTAGGCGTGGGCTTCGTGTCTATCTTGGCCACAATAATGCGTTCGCTATGCTGTTTGTAGTAGCTTACCGCACTCCTATTTTTTTATTCATTATTGAACCGACTCCTGTATTACCCCTATCTGATTTTGTATTTATAACCCAGTATTCACCTGACCAGATGTCTTGTTCCTCCTGTCACCGAACTTCACTAATTCCCACTATATCTAACTTTAACCTATCCATTTCCCTTTTTAAATTTTCTAACCTACCTGCCCGATTAAGGGATCTGACATTCCACGCTCCGACATATAGAACGCCAGTTTTCTTTCTCCTGATAACGACTTCCTCTTGAGTAGTCCCCGCCCGGAGATCCGAATGGGGGACTATTTTACCTCCGGAATATTTTACCCAAGAGGTCGCCATCATCATTTAATCATACAGTAAATCTGCATGCCCTCGGGAAAAATTACGGCCGTAGTTTCCACTTGCTTTCAGCCGTTCGCAGTACCAGCACAGCAAGGCTGCTTTGGTTAGTGTTACAAGGCCAGATCAGTCAATCATCCAGACTGTTGCCTCTGCTACTACTGAAAAGGCTGCCGTCCCTCTTCAGGAACCACACGTTTGTCTGGCCTCTCAACAGATACCCCTCCGTTGTGGTTGCACCTACGGTACGGCTATCTGTATCAGCTCGATGCAAGCTGAAACGGGATTCCGCCGACAGGAAAACATGTTTACAGTCATCAACAGTCCAATCTAGGTGTTGACGGGCCCAGGTGAGGCTTAAACCTTTGTGCCATGCAGACATTAAGGGTGTACGAGTGGGCTTCGGCTCCGAAAGCCCATATCGATGATGTTCGTTGAATGGTTCGCACGCTGACACTTGTTGATGGCACAGCACTGAAATCAGCAGCAATTTGCGGAAGGGTTGCTCTTCTGTCACGTTAAACGATTCTCTTCAGTCGTCGTTGATCCCGTTCTTGCAGGATCTTTTTTCGGCCGCAGCGATGTCGGAGATTTGATCTTTTACCGGATTCCTGCTATTCACGGTACACTCGTGAAATGGTCGTACAGGAAAATCCCCACTTCATCGCTATCTCGGAGATGCTGTGACCCATTGCTCGTGCGCCGACTATAACACCAATTTCAAACTCACTTAAATCCTGATAACCCGCCAATTTAGCAGCAGTAACCGATCTAACAACTGCGCCAGATACTTGTTGTATTTTATAGGGCTTGCCGACCGTAGCGATGTACTCTGCATTTTACGTATCTCTGTATTTGAATACACTTGGCTATACCAGTTTCTTTGGCGCTACGGTGTATATTGACTCCTGTTTCTTCTTCCTTCGCATCATCAGACAAGTACTCCCCCTCAAAGCAGCGTTTACTGTATTCTTTCCACCCATCCGCTTTCTCATCAGCATTTAACAGTTGAATTTCCATTGCACTATTACTGTTACCAGCCATGCTTTTAATTTCACCGAAGGCTGTTTTAACTTTTGTATGTGCTGAGTCAGTCCTTCCGAGGTCATTTCTTTTTCGATTTCTTCGCATCAGCCATTTCGCCTTGGAATCACTGCACTTCTTGTTGATTTTACTTCAACGTGATTTATACTGCTGTATTCCTCTCTTTCTCCTATCATTTTTGTTCTTCCTTCTTTCGTCGGTCAATTGGAGTATTTCTTCTGTTACCGAAGATTCCTTCGCAGTTGCCGTCCTTTCACTTATATTTGTGTGTCCAACATATGTGATTGCCATTTTTAGAGATGTCTACTCCTTTTCAATTGAAATACTCACACTGTCATTCTTTATCGCAGTTTTCACAACCTTAGCGATCTGCAAACGGTCCTCATTATTCCTCATTATTTCAGTTCCCACTTCCTTCCACAATGATATTCTCTTAAACTTCAGTCTACTCTTCACCATTGCTAAACTGTAATACGTGTCTATATCTGCTCCCGGGTACACCTTACAATCCAGTATCTGATTTCGGAATCTGTCTCCGTATTAAGGAACACTAATTTAAACACATTTCTATCAGCGGTTAATAGACTAGCAGTAGCAATTGTACACCTGTACGGTAAGCAACAATTACCCAGACTCAAGAACGCGTTTCAGGCTTTCCCATAAAAAACTGCATGTTTTCAATTAAAGGGTATCGTAAATTTATGTTAAGATAAATGGATTTCACACACAAGTATGTTGACGAGATAGAAGGAAAATAATGAATGTTACATTAGAAATTAATCAGTGAATGAAATTAATTGCGAAGTTCTCAGTCTTTACTCACAATGAAGAGATATTTTAGTTTTTTGAGAGAACTTCTTCTACGTTGAGTTCTTTTTTAAGCTTTCTATGACGCAAATAACGCACTGAATTAGTTATGCAGTACATTTTATGAGAATCAGACGAAGCTGCTCTTCTCCTACAGTCTGTTATCGTTATTTGCAATGCCACAGACGACCACACTATACAGTGAAGAATGAATGAAGATATATCTTCCATATTTGCTAATTTTGTCGGTCTGTCGGAGTCAACCGATCAGATAGGTTGGCAACAATGAGTCACTTGCATGTGAGTCACGGTTACAAAGACATCCAGTGGGTCTCTGACATCTCTTCCATTGTCTGCGCTGTATAAGACGCGCCGAGCAGCACAATGTCGTGTCCTCGTCACCACGAATGGTCTCCTAACGACATCGCATTGTTCTGAGACACAAATCTCACTTCACTTTTGCTTCAGGAGCCTACGAAATTATTGGTTTCGCACACAGAGAACGTGAGTCCGGGTCTTTAATTTTGCACAGCTGATGTGCGCTGTACTTGAAGTTCTATGTTTCCAAACTGCTCTTTTGGAAGGAGGAGGGCGTACATATCGTTCTCCGGCTGTGAATCTTAAATGCGGGACTGTGACATTAGCCTCTGACATCATTTCATCTCACTCAAGATGGTAACAGTGCCACTCCCATCCGCTCCTCAATGTGAGTCTAGAAAAGCTGACTTCGTCGAGCGTGTCATCAGTTAAACTTGGAATTCCATTACAAAGTTCATTGTGCGCTGCTGGCCTATGCGTGTTCATATGACTTCAACCTCCTGAAATAGTAGCCAACTCAGAACTCAGACTTCTCTTAAAAAACATTCCACAGGGCGATTTTCTTTATTCTGATATATTCATTTTCTTCAGAACATCATCGGCGTCAATATTAAATGCCGACAGTGGCAACAGAAGTTGATTGGTAACTGTCACCGTTGACAAAATGTCAAATCCGTTCGACGCTGTATTGCATTATACTGCTTCTGTCTTGAAACAAGATATTTCGAAGACTGTTTGAAAATGCTTCTGATCACACAATCAACTGACTTTGGTCATAACGCTTGAACTACACTGCTGGCCACCGTAAATGCAACACCCTGAAGGAAGCATCCGAATCAAGTGAAATTTACACCATGGGTTTGCAGCGATGAGATATGCAACTGATTAGAATTTCATCGCAGACGCACATCACGCGCGCCTGTGGCGCCACCTCATACGCCATTTAAGGCTTGGCGATTTCGACGAGTGTACGTTCGGCACGTGTGTTTACCTTGTGGTTGTTTCACAAGACGATCAGTTATGCCTCGTAGACAACAGCGAACATCGTTTGATCAAGTATCCGAGTTCGACAGAGGAAGGATAGTGGCTTACCGGGATTGTGGATTATCATATAGAGAAATCGCTAGTCGTGTTGGACGAAACCAAACAACTGTAATGCGGATATGTGACCGTTGGATGCAGGAGGGTACGACGGACCGACGTGGTCGATCGCATTCACCTCGGTGCACCACTGCACGTGCTGATGGGCAAATTGTGCGCATGGCAGTGACGGATCGCTCAGTGACATCCCGAACCATAGCACAGCACATTGCGTCTGTAACGCATCATCCAGTGTCTGCGCGTACCATTCGACGCCGGTTACAGCAGAGTGGTCTGTCCGCAAGACGTCCATTGCTTCGTCTACCATTGACGCAGAACCACAGACGTCTCCGTCGCCAATGGTGTGATGACAGACGGATGTGGACGGCAGAATGGAATGACGTTGTCTTTACTGACGAGGCACGCTTCTGACTGCAGCACCACGATGGTCGGATTCGAGTGTGGAGACACCGTGGAGAGAGGATGCTGGACAGCTGCATTATGCACCGCCACACTGGTCTTGCACCGGGTATTATGGTATGGGGCGGTATTGGATATTACTCTCGCACGCCTCTAGTACGCATTGCCGGTACTTTAAATAGCCGGCGCTACATATCCGAGGTGCTGGAGCCAGTTGTCCTTCCTTACCTTCAGGGCTCGGCCACAGCCATATTTCAACAGGATAATGCGCGACCACACGTGGCACGCATTGTCCAAAGGCTCTTCGTCAATAACCAGATTGAATTGCTTCCCTGGCCGGCTCGCTCTCCGGATCTTTCGCCGATAGAAAACATGTGGTCCATGGTTGCTCAACGAGTGACCCAGATTACATCCCCAGCTGCCACACCAGATGATCTTTGGCAACGTGTGGAAGCTGCTTGGGCTGCTGTACCCTAGGAACACATCCAACGTCTCTTTGACTCAATGCCGAGACGTGTGGCAGCGGTGATCTCCAACAATGGCGGCTACTCTGGCTACTGATTCTGGCAGGAACCACATGCCACAGACGTCTGTAAACGTAATCATTTGATACTTGGTCAACATGTTATCTACAAAATAAATTTTGTTGTGCTACCTCTTGTCTTTCTTGGTGTTGCATTTACGGTGGCCAGCAGTGTATTAAGTAGCCTGAAAGTATCAGAGGCAATTTGCACTGGCATCTTGTCCGCTCTAACATACATGTTCTCAAACTACGTCGTTCAGGTAGAGGCAGGAGTCGTGTGCCACACAAGATGTGTATTTTGTCTCAAGTTATATCAGGGTAACACTACTTAGAATTTATTTTGATGAATAAAAAATTGTGCCTGAACTGGATTCGAATCGGAATTTCCACACATCAAGAGTAGTTGCCTTAACAGTTGGCTTATCTGAACTCACCTCAAGCCCAAACTCAAAATTTTAATACCACTGATTTGTCTTGCTGTTCTTTCGAAAAACTAAAACCATAGGTCCTTCCAAGGCGTACGACGAAATAGCACCACTGAGGGAACGGATTTGGTGGCAGATCTTTGAGTTTAACAAGCTCATCGTCCAGGTCGTGAAAGCCCAAGGTACGTCGAACGGCCGCCGTATCATCATCTGTCACTGGGCGTCATGCGAATGCGACATTTAGGGGAATTAGGTCAGCACACCACTCTCCCTGTCGTTTTGCCGAATTTACAGTCTTTGGAACCGCTACTACTCACTCACGTAGCTGCTCAATTAGTATCACAAGACTTAGTGCCGTACCATCCATCCCACCAAGGAAAAATCCTTGGTATTACCAGAAATCGAAGCTGGGTCCCCCACATGGCAGCCATCTACACTGACCACTCAGCAACGGAGGGTATACAACAATTAAATAAAATTGACTGAAATGAAGTGAATGGATCTTATAATTATATTTTTCCCTGACACATTTAAGTCTCTTCTTTATCTGCGATAATAACTGAAGCAGAAGAAATGGATTAAAATTCGTGTTGTCACCAGGACTCGAACCAAAGTCTTCTTGATTGCCAAAGAGAAATGCTAAACATTACTCCCCCAAATCACTATGGTTTACATTCCTGCACGAACTATCCAACTCGACAGCCCTCCCCAACACAAACTTCAATTCATATCTTCTGCTTATTTTCCCTTACATTGTCACTACTGCCAGGGCTCTCCGGCATTGGAACAGCACCCCAGCGTAGGACGTAATGGGAAAGTCCTGTACCACGGATGATCTTATTGACCTTATAATTGTATTTTTTTCTGAGACATTTCTCTTTTTTCCCATTGCGTCCAACGTTAGGGTGCTATTTCAATGCCGGAGAGTCCTGGCAGTAGTGACAATGTAAGGGAAAATAAGCAGAAGATATGAACTGAAATTTATGTTTGGGAGGGCACTCGAGTTGCGTAGTTTTTGCAGCACTGTTAACTGTAGTCGTGTGGTGGTGTGATGGTTAGCATTTCTACGTAATAAGCAAGAAGACTTGGGTTCGAGTCGCGGCTGCAGCATAAATTTTGATCCATTTCTTCTGCTTCAATCATTATCGCAGATAAAGTAAATGGAATCGGTGAAGACGAAAGAAATGAAATTCGTTGACATGTAACGAAGTTATAGTAATGTGACCTTGTGGCTAAGTGAGCAGGAGCAAATAACAACTCCAAAGGTCTTGGGCTCAGTAATAGAATTTTTTGTTATCTGTACCTTGCTTTACCTCTGAAAACAATTTTAAATGTGAGAATTCGAATTTGCAACCTGGTTCCATTTCCACTTTAAACTGTAGGTCACCGTATAAATTGTTGAGTAAGTAGTTCCCAAGATTGGAGGAAGGCAAAAGCATACCATCCCGATTAGGATCAACCTGCAGGTAGGCGATGGTTTTGCCTTTCATAAATATATATGAGGGCACGTTGTTTATATGGGAATGAGAGAGAAAGGTTAAGAAACTAAAATATAAAACTTCAACGTTAAATGAAAACAAAAGCCGGCCGACGTGGCCGTGCGGTTAAAGGTGCTGCAGTCTGGAACCGCAAGACCGCTACGGTCGCAGGTTCGAATCCTGCCTCGGGCATGGATGTTTTTGATGTCCTTAGGTTAGTTAGGTTTAACTAGTTCTAAGTTCTAGGGGACTAATGACCTCAGCAGTTGAGTCCCATAGTGCTCAGAGCCATTTGAACCATTTGAAAACAAAACAACAAAAGTAAATGCAGTCTGTTCGAAAAAGTCTTCTTTGCACATCTGGGAATTCAAAACCATCTGCTGGGTAACATTCAGCACCATCTCGTCTCGCCCCGTGCACTGTAGCATGCTTGAATCTAGTTTGTTGCTCAGTTCACAGTGTCGTTCGGTACGTTGGTGCTCAAGGTTGTCCCTTCCTGCGACGGCTGCCATGCTGCGGTCATCCAGCGTGTTGGAGGGTTCCTGATACTACTCTCTACAAGTTTCTGCTGGTCCCAAGCATGCTCTGTGAGGTTCATGACAGTAGATACCGCAGGCAATTCCATTCGGTTGACTCACGGACCCTGGAGGTAGGCGTGTTGTGTGGCTTATGAACAGCTGCCCGACCATGAATTTCAAGTTTTCTCACCTCTCGCCTCCCTGTCATAGTACTTGCAGTGGATCCTGACCCAGTTTGGAATTCCTATGTGATGGTCTGGATAGATGTCTGCCTATTACACATTACGAGCCTCTTCAAGTGTCGGCAGTCTCTGTCAGTCAACAGACGAGGTCGGCCTGTACGCTTTTGTGCAGTAGGTGTCCCCGTTTCCATTTTACAGTCACATCGTAACCAGCTGACCTAGGGATGTGTAGGAAATTTGGAATTTACAGAATACAGATGAATGACGCAAGTTACACCCATTCACCTCACCACGTTCGAAGTCCGTGAGCTCCACGGAGCGCCCATTCTGCTCTCTCACGATATGACTACTGAGGTCGCTGATATGGAGTACCTGGCAGTAGGTGGCAGCACAATGCATCTAATATGAAAAACGTATGTTTTTTGGAGGTGTCCAGATACTTTTGATCACAGAGTTTATGTGTACCAAGTTGGGTTGAAATCGATCCAGTAGTTTTAGGAAGAGATGTGTGGTTTCGGAAGAGATGTTGGCCATACATACATACGTACCTCCAATTTTATAATATGCTAGTTGTCTATATATTTATTCCAGTCTTCTGTTAGTCCATCTCCTCCTTCCTTCTCTCTCTGTCCTGCCACCTTCTCCGTATCTCCTCCTCCCACCTCTCTCTGCCAATCTGCTTCTCCTCGTCTGTCCATCCGCTCCTTCCCCTTCTGTCCATTTCAGTCTCCCCCTCTCTCTGTCCATCTCCTCTCTTCCCTTTCTTTGCTTATTTACACCACCCCATCTACCTGTTCATCTTCACCTCCCGCTTCTCTGTCTATCTCTTCTTTTCCCACTGTCTATCCATCTCCTTTTTTCTTTCTCTGTCCGTCGCTTCCCCTTCCTCTCTCTGTCCATCTTCCGCTCTCCTTCCCTCCGTCCATCTCCTCTTAGCCTCCATCTGTGTCCGTCTCCTCATTACCCCTCGATGTCTCTTCATCCCCTCCTCAACCTTCCCTCTCCACGATCACCCTAATAGGAGGCTAGTGGTTCGATTGTGTTATACCCAGAGCAAAGATGAAACTTCTACTCATGTCATATGACATAACCTTAGAGCCATTTATATGTAATACTGAAGATAAACGGTAGAAGAATAACAAAAAAACTAAAGATGCGCTGGGCCATGTTCAGCTTGGCTTCAGGAGTTGTCGAAGTGCCAGACAACGAATTTTTAATTTAAAAAAAAGTGGTAGAACAACTGAAAATTAAGACAAAATTAATTAAAATCATAGTCTGTTAAAGTTGGACCGATATTTAGCAAGAACACTCATTCAAGACCAGTTTAGAGGTTCAAATGGCTCTGAGCACTATGGGACTTAACATCTATGGTCATCAGTCCTCTACAACTTAGAACTACTTAAACCTAACTAACCTAAGGACAGCACACAACACCCAGTCATCACGAGGCAGAGAAAATCCCTGACCCCGCAAGTTTAGAGGCCTTGCACCCACATCTCCAGGTGAAAGCAGAAGGCTCTTACATTACCACTAATGTGCACATGCACGCAGTCGTTTTTTTATCATGAGTACAAGAAAATTAGCGTCGTAGATTATAGAACTGTGGCAGTATAATAAAAATAGTATTAAAATTGTCTATATGTCAAAATATGCAGAGAACTGTTAACTCCCTCAGCTCTTCTTTTTTAATGTGCGGTTGAAATGAAATACTTGTAAGTATAAAGGCAACACATTAAGGATGAAATGAAATAGATTTATCACGAAAATATATTTCTTATAAAAACTGCAAGTTTAAGAACAGAAATTGCCCAATCAGTCATTACTGAAAACATCCACAAGTAGAATCTGCCAAAGGTAGCTCAATATCACTGCAATGATAGATCATCTTGAAGTGCAAATCTCATAACATTTTGTTGCTAGTTTGTATGTGCTGGTGAAATCTTTCATTTTGATCTTCCCTTGAGGTACCAAAAAATGCATTCAGTGTCAGAGCCAACCATGTTGAAATTATAGACTATTTGTAGTTGTCCGGGTTATTGTTGCTAGTAAAGTGTTTGGTAACGAGGACAAAGGATGACCAGGCTAATGATTTGATATCGTTCATCAGTTGTTTGAAATGTAGGTCCGTTTTGATATGATTTTTCTAGGACTAGCAAAACTTCCACGATCAGCTAAACCACCTAAATTAAAAGTAATATATCGGCTACATAGTCAATGTATGAAACGTTTGTATTTGGAGTTTTTAAAAACCCGTGTTTTATATGGTGTCAGGGGTCGGACATATGTTATTCTACCAAGTCTCGTTGATTTCATTGTCTTTCAATACGAAAGAGACTAATGTTGCTTCTAATTTACATTTTCCACTACAAAAGAGATGTCCTAGTACACTTCTCCATCACTACAAGCAGTATAGAAGCAGTAGTTCCTGCTAACATTTAAAGGAACATATCTTTCTAACTTCACATGTAGGCTGACTTTTCGAAAAGTAGGCAAAAATCAAATGAGGTATAGATAATCCTGAAAGGAATCGAATATACTGTTCTTCACATTAACCAATATTTACGGTAGAGGTTGAAAATACCGCTTCAGCCGAAAGATTTTTTTTTATTTTGCAGAAGTTAAAACACAGCCAGCTTCGTGCTCTTACATGCCCATCATCAGGTGGTGTAACTTTGTGCTATGTCCCCGAGTGCCTCGGTGGACGAGTACAGAACACGGTGTACCACCAGCGGAGTCTCTTCTATAAGGCTCAGTTGCGGATGATCCTCCAACAAGATTGTCTGTAATATTTACAGTGTTATTGTTGTGTTCTCGCCAATGGACGCAAGCGGAGCTGTCGCGCTGAGACCGTTTCCGACTGGCGCCACGGGCGGCGCTTTGAAGTTCGCCGCCAATCACAAGCGCAGCCCAATCAGCAACCTGCGCATCACCGCCTATGTGATGGACTTCTGCGTTGTGACAATCGGCGACCACAGGCAGCCTAGCCGGACGGTTCAGGTGCGGCGTTGGCGTATGACAGTTACGGCGCCTTCCATGACTACCAGCGGCGTACGTAAACCCCACATAATGCCACCCCAAAACAGCAGGCAACCTCCACCTTGCTGCACTCGCTCGACAGTGTGTCTAAGGCGTTCAGCCTGACCAGGTTACCTCCAAACACGTCTTCGACGATTGTCTGGTTGAAGGCATATGCGACACTCATCGTGAAGAGAATGTGCTGTCAATCCTGAATGGTCCATTCGGCATGTTGCTGGTCCCATCTGTACCGCGCTGCATGGTGTCGTGGTTGCAAAGATGGACCTCGCCATGGATGTCGGGAGTGAAGCTGCGCATCATGAAGCCCGTTGCGCACAGTTTGCGTTGTAACACGACGTCCTGTGGCTGCACGAAAAGCATTATTCAACATGGCGGCGTTGCTGACGGGGTTCCTACGAGTCATAATCCGTAGGTAGCGGTCATCCACTGCAGTATTAACCCTTGGGTGGCCTGAGCGAGGCATGTCATCGACAGTTCCTGTCTCTCTGTACCTCCTCCATAACCGAACAACGTCGGTTTGGTTGACTCCGATACGCCTGGAGACTTCCCTTGTTGAGAGCCCTTGCTGGCACATAGTAACAAAGCGGGCGCGATGGAACCGCGGTATTGACCGTCTAGGCACGGTTGAACTACAGACAACATGAGCCGTGAACCTTCTTCCTGGTGGAATTAGTGGAACTGATCAGCTGTCGGACCCCCTCCGTCTAATAGGCTCATGCATCTTTGGGCTGGTTTAATGACATAGCTGAACAGTCAAAGGGACTGTGTCAATGATACAATATCCACAGTCAACGTCTATCTTCAGGTCTTCTGGGAACCGGGGTGATGCCTAACATATTTTGATGTGTGTATGGCAATTAGTGCCGGCCGGAGTGGCCAAGCGGTTCTAGGCGCTACAGCCTGGAACGGCGCGACCGCTACGGTCGCAGGTTCGAATCCTGCCTCGGGCATGGAGGTGTGTGATGTCCATAGGTTAGTTACGTTTAAGTAGTTCTAAGTTCTAGGGGACTGATGATCTCAGACGTTAAGTTCCATAGTGCTCAGAGCCATTTGAACCATTTTGGCAATTAGTACTAACCGGAATATATTTCCTGATAAAGTATAAAAGAGGTGGTTGGTACGATATTCCTTTGTTTTTGTTTGGAAATACGGCGATTTCATATTTCTTGCCTCATGTTCGCCGGAAACCTGTTAAAAAGTTTGGTACGAACATGTAAAACTTCATTCTGAACCCTAGACAGGAAAAATGGTTTATATAAAATAATTTTCAGTTTTTGTATTGAGTTTGTGAAATTCACAATCCCTTCTACCCTCTTACTCTTGTTAGTTATTCCTCATGAATATCATTAGAGAATAAATGCACTGTCAGGTGAATGTAAGAATCCCAAGGTTCAGTTATCACCTTTACCCGAAGAATGGTCTTCTCTCAGTGGAAACCGCTCAGGGAGATTACACGCCTCCCTACGGCTCGGACGGCGTCCATCTCATCGCTAGGGGGTAATTGTAACGAGACTGGCTTTCCAACCATTGTGCCCCGCACTACTTTGCTGTCACTCTAACGAACCATTGACGGTGTGCAACTTCCTAACCCAGTGTCAGTTTGTTAACCCACTTAACGCTTCAATGTGTGTTTATCATCTGGGCAATACGAGGTTTCTTGCAGATACAGCGTAGGATATAGAATACTTTCTACACTTTACTGCCATAACAACATGGCGACGGTGATTTAATTTTCGACCGTGGACACTGGATGTCCTTAAACCTGTTACCGAACGAATTCTTAAAAAAATTAAAATGTAGACGATTGTTGTAATTGTTCATTTTACCTCTCAGCTTCATTTGTTGCTTTTTAACAAGCGTTCGAGGTTCACTATCATTGTTCATTATAGTTTTACCCACCTACTAATGCTGTTAGGCTCCCTGCCAGCTAATTTTAAGAGCCGCGGAGCGCTTTCCCTAGAAAACAGCTGATTTTAAGTCATGATCAGGGCGCGTATGGGGTAAAAAAATTTAAAAAAGTAAAAAAGTCAGTTTCACAAAATATTCTATCGCCATACTTCTCTAGAAGAAGCCCTATTTTAAAATTAGGTGGTCTCTCTGATAATAATGCCTTAGGAAAGTATGCAGAGCATGCTAGTAGCCCAGTCTCTAGGTCACCATAATGAGAGACATTTCCAAGTGAAAGAAAGGCAGAAGTGAAATTTTGGCTAACTTAAGTAGTGACTTCAGAAAGAAAGTTACACATGTCGTCCCAGACTTACATCGCTGAGCAACAAGAGTGGCACATTGTAGGAAGAGTGTACATGTTTGGGTTTCTGCAGACACACTTGCGAAGTGGGAGGATAACAGATGCCACACTGAAATGGAGCACCAACTGTAAACTTACTGCCGGCCGCGGTGGCCGTGCGGTTCTGGCGCTGCAGTCCGGAACCGCGGGGCTGCTACGGTCGCAGGTTCGAATCCTGCCTCGGGCATGGGAGTGTGTGATGTCCTTAGGTTAGTTAGGTTTAAGTAGTTCTAAGTTCTAGGGGACTTATGACCTAAGATGTTGAGTCCCATAGTGCTCAGAGCCATTTTGTAAACTTACTCCAAAGTACAGGGGACAATATGGTTCATTTGGACAAAGCGTTTAAATTGTACGCAGATTCCCCGTGAAGTTCTGGCGGGATATGAACCGAACGCCGCGCAGGATTAGCCGAGCGGTCTAAGGCGCTGCAGTCATGGACTGTGCGGCTGGTTCCGGCGGAGGTTCGAGTCCTCCCTCGGGCATGGGTGTGTGTGTTTGTCCTTAGGATAATTTAGGTTAAGTAGTGTGTAAGCTTAGGGACTGATGACCTTAGCAGTTAAGTCCCATAAAAAAAAAGAAAAAAAAATGAACCGAACGCAATGTCACCTCCGGCCGCAATGAAATGGTGGCAACAATTTGACTAAATCCACACAGAATTGAGTGATGCTTGTCGAATAGTTCGGATCTTGCACCTGCGATTTCCTTTTTCTCGGCAAGTTGAAAGAATACCTGGGGGGAAAGCGATTTTACAACGATGAGGAAGTTCACACAGCGATTCTCGAATTTCTCGGAGACTGAGGAGCGGATTTCTATCGTAGAGGGATTGAACTATTGGCAAAACTGCGCACTGTATCAGTTTCTTCAATTTTAGGACCCGAAGATTTCAGATCTCTTATTAACTTATAAAAATTTTGAAAAATGACTTTAAACGGTACCAGTATCACCATTTGCATTAAACTTCATGGTCAACAGTGTCTTGCTTAATAGAAATTGATCATCCACACCTTCAGAAGATCATGAATTCCAAAATTATGGACAATTTCCTTGTCCTTGGCATACTCCAAGTAACTCTCTGAAGTTCCTTGGAATATTGGAATGTCTGTTACTTACGCTGCTTATCGTTTCTGTTAACTTCTCCTAGAAGAGCTTTCTCCTATGCATATTGTTCAGCTGTGTCATCCGGAGTAGACTAGATCGATTTCCGCATAGGGCCCGTCTACGAAAGTCAGCAATTCCAATTCACTTAACTATTTCATTCCTAAGTTCCCAGTGGCTAAAGTACATGCCTGAATTTTGTGTTGTGTGGTATATTCCGGAAGCGTTCGTTTCTTGTTTACAGAGACCTGGTGACTATGTCGAAAAACGGTGTCACGTACCTATGCCATTTTTAAGTGTAGTACAGCACTCGATAAAAAGTACTTGGCCTGCCGTAATCACGTGTACCTTAGTCTTTGAAGTCCCCTCATACCCACGTGCTGGTGCAACTTCAGTCTGTTAACGATATAGACGCTTAGGAATTTCATAAATTTCATTTACGAGCTACGCACAAAGTTAAGAGCAGTGGAGATAGGCCACAACTTTGCCTAGTCCGTTTTGATACACTACTGGTCATTAAAATTGCTACAACAAGAAGAAACGCAGATGATAAACGGGTATTCATTGGACAAATATATTATACTAGAACTGACATGTGATTACATTTTCACGCAATTTCGGTGCATAGATCCAGAGAAATCAGTACCCAGAACAACAACCTCTGGCCGTAATAACGGCCTTGATACGCCTGGGCAAACAGAGCTTGGATGGCGTGTACAGGTACAGCTGCCAATGCAACTTCAACACGATACCACACTTCAACAAGAGTAGTGACTGGCGTATTGTGACGAGCCAGTTGCTCGGCCACCATTGACCAGACGTTTTCAGTTGGTGAGGGTACATTTTATGTATCCAGAAAGGCCCGTACAGGACCTGCAACATGCGGTCGTGCATTATGCTGCTGAAATATAGGGTTTCGCAGGGATCGAATGAAGGGTAGAGCCACGGGTCGTAACACATCTGAAATGTAACTTCCACTGTTCAAAGTGCCGTCAATGCGAACAAGAAGTGACCGAGACGTGTAACCAATGGCACCCCATACCATAACGCCGGGTGGTACTCCAGTATGGTGATGACGAATACACGCTTCCAATGTGCGTTCACTGCGATGTCGCCAAACACGGATGCGACCATCATGATGCTGTAAACAGAACCTGGATTCATCCGAAAAAATGGCGTTTTGCCATTCGTGCACCCAGGTGCGTCGTTGAGTACACCATCGCAGGCGCTCCTGTCTGTGATGCAGCGTCAATGGTAACCGCAGCCATGGTCTCCGAGCTGATAGTCCATGCTGCTGCAAACGTCGTCGAATTGTTCGTGCAGATGGTTGTTGTCTTGCAAATGTCCCCATTTGTTGACTCAGGGATCGAGACGTGGCTGCACGATCCTTTACAGCCATGCGGATAAGATGCCTGTCATCTCGACTGCTGGTGATACGAGGCCGTTGGGATCCAGCACGGCGTTCCGTATTACCCTCCCGAACCCACCGATTCCATATTCTGCTAACAGTCATTGGATCTCGACCAACGCGAGCAGCAATGTCGCGATACGGTAAACCGCAATCGCGATGGGCTACAATTCGACCTTTATCAAAGTCTGAAACGTGATGGTACGCATTTCTCCTCCTTCCATGAGACATCACAACAACTTTTCACCAGTCAACTCCGGTGAACTGCTGTTTGTGTATGAGAAATCGGTTGGAAACTTTCCTCATGTCAGCACTTTGTAGGTGTCGCCACCGGCGCCAACCTTGTGTGAATGCTCCGAAAAGCTAATCATTTGCATATCACAGCATCTTCTTCCTGTCGGTTAAATTTCGCGTCTGCAGCACGTCATCTTCGTAGTGTAGCAATTTTATTGGCCAGTAGTGTATCTTTACCTGTGGTACTTCATTATCAAATGTCTGACACAGGTGAACAACACGTTGTCGAGTTGTAGTTTCTCCGTGGCCGAGGTGTGGCAACGAGCTGTCCCACTTGCATTGTAGTGGAAGCGTTTGATAGTCGAGACCTGCGCTCGTGAGGCGGAGAAGCAAGAGATCGCGGTCATCGGTCCCTGGCTGCCGAAACGGGCAGACAGTTGGCAAGGCACCATCTGCTCTTCCGGGCTGCGGTGAACACAACCGAGCCAAACTGAAGTGCGCGAGGGATTGCGCAGTCCCAGCGGGGAGAGCTGCGGTCTGCTTCAGTCTTCCTTCTTCCCGCGTAGGGCGGTCCACAGATCTACGACACCGTTTCCTCGAGAGATGAACAAACAGGCGCGGCAGTCAAGAGGCTGTAGCCGCCTCCAGCACCGTGTTCCTTATACATCGCTGCCCGTTCCGCATAAACACGGCTCACTGATATAGCCGTGTACCGCGCGGCACAGGCGGACGAACATAACGTTAAGCAACGAGCTTTCCCAGGAGAACGAAGCGCTATGCAAATTTTACAGCGGGCCTTAGTTTTTACACTTTTCAAAAATAGTTTCCATGCCACACTTGGGCTCTTCATCCCTTGACACCAATCTTCGGTCCCATACTTATATGCTGTTTTCGATGGCTAATCACTCATGGCAGAAGTAACGTAATGTGTATCATTAGGTGGGCCGAAACTAAATTGTTTAATTGTAGCATAGGCAATCCATCACTGGAAACATGCAATTTACAGTGTAACAGAAACACATAACTTGTAAATAAAGCATATTCACTAGAGGAATCTTGAGGAAGTGTACACCGACGTGAAAAAAGTCACGGGATAGCTCCTGATATCGTGTCGGACCGCCTTTTGCCAGGTGTAGTGCAGCAACTCGACGTTGCCTGGACTCAACAAGTCATTGGAAGTCCTCTGCAGAAATATTGAAACATGTTGTCTCTATAGCTGTCCATAATTGCGGAAGTGTTGCCGGTGCACGATGCCGTGCACGAAAGGACCTACGATTACGTCCCTTAAATGTTCGATGGTAGTCATGTCGGTCAATGTCATTGTGCGGCGAGGCGAGGTTGGTGCGCTGCGTTGTGATTTAAGTATTGATGTCCACCTACCTCAGTACTGCGTCCATTCACCACCCGTTGCTCTGCATTCGTAGGCACTATGTACACGATGAGAAAGCAGCGTTGAAGAAAACCACCGTCCATACTTACGATTACAAAGTCCGCGTAACTCAAGTAACAAGATAAACCTGTAAATCTCTATAATAACGGGCAAAGTGGGTGCTTCCTCCCTTCATCGAAAATGTTTGTTTGTAGATACTGATGCTTCATTACTGTCCTTTTCATTTATGGTGTCACTAAGCCCACATTTACGTTGGTAGTACATCTACTACTAGTTCGTGCAGCTTATATCACACGTGAGACAGCCAGAAATGTGCTAAGTACAGCCGGCCGGAGTGGCCGAGCGGTTCTAAGCGCTACAGTCTGGAACCGCGCGACCGCTACTGTCGCAGGTTAGAATCCTGCCTCGGGCATGGATATGCCTGATGTCCTTAGGTTAGTTAGGTTTAAGTAGTTCTAAGTTCTAGGGGACTGATGACTTCAGACGTTAAGTCCCATAGTGTTCAGAGCCATTTGAACCGTTTTTTTGCTAAGTCCAACCCGAAATATTACGAGATTTACAAAGGCAATACCACTGTTAGAAAACGAGTTCACATTCGGTCCTTTTCAGTGGATTCTTCGAAAGAAGATGCTCGCCAAAATGTTCTATACATGCATACTGAATACGCCACGCAGAATATTCACAATGGCCGATATTTTCACATGCGGCTTATTCTGCAACCAACATTCCAATTGGCTCAATTTGTCCGGAATGTTCTTAAAACCAGTCGCGAACGATTGAGGACTGGTCATATGGCGTATTGTCATCGACAAAAATCCATCGTTGTTTGTTGTAAATGGTCACCAGGTAGCCGGACAATCATTTCCATTCGGTGATCCGTTCAGTTGGACCACAGGTCTCCATAAATTACATGCAAGCCGGCCGTTGTGGCCGAGCGGTTCTAGGCGCTTCAGCCCGGAACCGCGCTGCTGCCACGGTCGCAGGTTCGAATCCAGCCTCGGGCATGGATGTGTGTGATGTCCTTAGGTTAGTTAGGTTTAAGTAGTTCTAAGTCTAGGGGACTGATGACCTCAGATGTTAAGTCCCATATTGTTCAGAGCCATTTGAACCATTCCATGCAAAAACAGCCCTCACCATCATGGAGCCAATACTATCTTGTACAACGCCTTGTGGACAACTTGGTCAGTGCCTTCGTGGGGTCTGCGCCGTATTCGAAACCTACCATCAGCTCTTTCTAAATGAAACCTGAACTCATCTGACCAGGCCACGGTTTTCAGTCGTCTAGAGCCCAAGCGATGTGGTGACGAGCTCAGAAGAGGCGCTGCAGGCGATGTCGTGCCGTTAGCAAAAGAACTCGCGTCGGTCGTCTGCTGCTATATCCTATTAACGCCAGATTTCGTCGCGCTATTCTGACGGTTAGTACGTTGTACGTCCCACATTGATTTCTGTGGTTATTTCACGCAGTGTAATGTGCTGCGAATACATAGAAAGATAGATCCCTTATCATTTAGCTACAAAATAGCAGGTCAGCAACTGGAAGCAGTTAATTCCATAAATTATCTGGGAGTACGCATTAGGAGTGATTTAAAATGGTATGATCATATAAAGTTGATCGTTGGTAAAGCAGATGCCAGACTGAGATTCATTGGAAGAATCCTAAGGAAGTGCAATCCGAAAACAAAGGAAGTAGGTTACAGTACGCTTGTTCGCCCACTGCTTGTATACTGCTCAGCAGTGTGGGATCCGTAGCAGATAGGGTTGATAGAAGAGATAGAGAAGATCCAACGGAGAGCAGCGCGCTTTGGTACAGGATCATTTAGTAATCGCGAAAGCGTTACGGAGATGATAGATAAACTCCATTGGAAGACTCTGCAGGAGAGACGCTCAGTAGCTCGGTACGGGCTTTTGTTGAAGTTTCGAGAACATACCTTCAACGAAGAGTCAAGCAGTATATTGCTCCCTCCTACATATATCTCGCGAAGAGACCATGAGGATAAAATCAGAGACATTAGAGCCCACACAGAAGCATACCGACAATCCTTCTTTCCACGAACAATACGAGACTGGAATAGAAGGGAGAACCGATAGAGGTACTGAAGGTACCCTCCGCCACACACCGTCAGGTGGCTTGCGGAGTATGGCTGTAGATGTAGATGTAGTTGTAGATGTCTGTTAGCACTGACAACTCTACGCAAATGCCGCTGCTGTTTGTCGTTAAGTGCAGGCCGTCGGCCATTGCGTTGTCCATGGTGAGGGGAACGCCTGAAATCTGGCATTCTCCGCACACTCTTGACACTGTGGATCTCGAAATGTTAATTTCCCAAACGATTTCCGAAATGGAATGTCCCTTGCTTCTATCTCCAACTACCATTTCGCATTCTCAGTATGTTAATTCCCGTTTTGCGGCCATAAGCACGTCGGAAACGATTTCACATGAATCACTTGAGTGAAATGACAGCTTTACTACGTGTCGGGTCATGATGTGAGATATGCGGGTAACATCACTGTCATAGTGCAGTAGTAGACGGGGAGCAGCAAAACACTGCTGGATGTTGTCGACAGTAACTGGCAGCTGACAGGCTACGAGGCCAGCAACCAGAATTACTGTTCCTCTCCTACCGGTCACGGCCGCCAAATAGCATTTGTGTCGTGGCCGCTTGTCGGTGCCCACGTTCACACTGCGTGATGTTGCTGCCCATGTACGCACGTGGTGACTTGGACCTGTACAGCTTGCAGTGACCATAAGTGAATGTGACGACGCAACAGAGTACTGATGCAAGTATGTCGAAATGACT
The DNA here is from genome assembly GCF_023898315.1 of Schistocerca nitens. Taxonomy (NCBI): domain Eukaryota; kingdom Metazoa; phylum Arthropoda; class Insecta; order Orthoptera; family Acrididae; genus Schistocerca; species Schistocerca nitens. The sequence continues at coordinate 230,322,295 of NC_064622.1, forward strand.
GTTTATTTTGCTTTACAGGACGACAAGGCAATGTGCCCAAGACGAGATTCCAACTAAGATGTTACGCACTATCACACCTACGCCCACGAGCCCTAAGTTATTCATCTCCTCGTTGTGGCTAATACCCACGAACTACTGAGCCTGCCACACACATCTCGTGAAATGATCTGGAAAAGAAAATCAGATACATTGGAGCACATTCGGAGCTTTATCGGCAATAATTTTTCTCATGCGCCAGTAGCGTGCTGAACGGAAAGAAAATAGTGATGTCAGAAGTACTCTCCGCCACGCACAGTAAATTTGTTTGCGGAGTATAAACGCAGATAAAGCTTGATTTCCTCGCTGACAGAACCGCAAGGCCTCACTGAAACAAATTATTAATCTTTGTCAGCTTACCTGCTCAAATGACGGGGGAATCCTCAAAAATCGTGCAACTAATGTTTTGTACTAGTTAACACTAATAGAACACACAAACGTTACTCCAAGCGAGTCGTTGCATCAGCATGCTGCTCAGAACTTGTGCAAGTCTTTCTCAAGTAGCGAATACGACACGACTACGTAATCACCAGATCGAGGACTCCGATCAGTGCAAACAGTATTTCCACATTGTCTTATCAGCGGATCCTTCTTTTCTTGCGCCAGGATCAACCAAAACACGTACCTACGTTTTCGTCAGACCTCTAGAAGAAGCGGAAACCTTCAACGTCATGCAAAGACTGTAACTGTTGCATACAATCTGAGCAGGCCTTCGTTTAGCAATGCAGTTGTGCTGAAATCATTCATGAGTGTCCTGACGGTCGTGCCAAAATGTAGCATAAAGAATCAATGGCATATATGGCTTATGGCAAGTGTCGTATTGCTACAAGATAGCCTTACACTACAAAAGATACGTAACACATGGAGCAGGAACAAACATGACGACGAACCAAACTTACATAAAATAAAGACGCCATCAAATGAGAAGGTATGTCAGACACCATGGTACTCCATCTGGTACGTTCCTCAAATTCTCTAGTCTTTCTACAGCCTGGAATACGATCGTCTGTGTGGCTATCGAGTGACATGCTGCGCGACGCGTTATCCGAACCGCGAAGTAATGTCGGCTACTCACACGTTGAAAAGTGTGAAAAAAATATTCTGAGAGTGTGTTCAACTATGGTCTTTTGTACTGGCGTTTCGTAGACGATTATAATCCTATACTGGACTAGGATTCGAAGTTTGACATTAGCCATTCAAGCGCAGTGCTCCGAACAACGGCCATTTACCTTCACAACACTTCTCAGACTTCAATTTTCCATAACCTCTCTCCACCCCTCGGAAATCCAAAGGCGTTCTGCAGCACAGCTTGCTAAACTAGCATCACTAGGAGAAATGATATCGCGGGGAGCAGTTTACCCATGGCCTGGCAGCTGTTTAAACAATGAATCTTCCACTCCACAGAGAAATGTACACAATTACGAAACATAGCGATGAAGTGGTTTTAAAGCTTCTACTTCCCACCACCTCTCTTCAAATTTCCTTTGTGCTACTAACAGGCACTTAACCATCTGTGCCGGTACGACAGTTTTCCTAGACCTACGTTAGGCAAAATGAGGAAGCGTGTTGCTCTGTGCAGGAAACAAACTCGAATCTTCCTGTTCATTCCGCATAATTAAAAAACATGCCGAAGAAGTGCCGAGAACATGTGAAGTCCTTATGCATCGGTTACCACGTGTGACCAGGACGAAATTGGTCTCGACTTTGTCTGCCGAGCTGCATCATAATAAACTGTTTTTGACAGTCTTGTAAAACTTCACCAGTATTAAACTACGTTTCTTAAAAAGGAAAAATTAAAGTTTAGCGTCTCACTGCTAGATTTTTTTACATTTTTGGGACGCTGATACGAACTAGATCTATAATATATGTCAGTAATTCTGAGCACATCCTTATGCATCTTCTACCAAACGCTGATCAAATAAAGCAATCGTTCCCAATCACGAGCAATGTTCTCGCCTCAGTACCGCACACTCCTCACTTAACACTACCAAATGACTGTCATCACCAGGATACAATATTCCATGCACTTCTGTAATAACATTCCACCAACTGGCAAAATTAGTGAGACTGCTGCTCGTTTACACATTCCTCTCGAAGTGCTCCACTATTTCTAACATCCTTATAGGACCTGCTTTCAATTGATTAATTAGTTTTTTACTTTTTTAGTTTGAATTTACGTGACTTATTTCAGTCCTTCTTAATCTCGCATTCTACAGTACTGCAAATTGCAGCTTGATTGGCCGTTTCATCTCCAGTATTTTCGAACTCTGCTTTCACTGACGATATGATACACTCTGTATTTTTTTCTTCGCAGTTTTCGTGATTGCTGCTTATTTGTGCATCGACTACTTTTTATTTCCGTCCACTACCGCCGAGCGGACTTCAGATATTCTCGAGTCAGTCATTCTTCTCTTCACAGAAATCATTAACCTGTGTATCCATTTTATTAAAATTTAAGCACAGATCTCATTAGATTTTAACTACAATCCGTTGAAAGACTTCTACTTTAGAAGCAAGTGTGGTATTCAATGATTCTATTGTACTATTTATTGCACTTCTGTTATGCTGCTTTCAGAGTTTTCTTGATCGAATCTGTTATTGTTGCAAATTCTAAAATCATAGTTCTCGTTTTAGAATAGATATTTTTTATTTCCAACATTAAAGACTCACTGGAGGACCGTATTGCTTATTCATAATTTGCATAGGGCGAATATGTTGCGCTATCTATGCAGGTCTGATGCCTACAGTGTAGTAGCACGTCATAGACATGAAGCGAACTTTTACAAGGTCGGATCATAGACTCTTGACTACGTAGTCATCAAGTCGACGTACAGCTCGTTCGCCTTGATTTCGGGATCATCAGCCGGTGTTTGTTCAATGATTTTTCTGGCTTTTTAACCAGCACGAGTGTCTGGTATTGTCAAAGATTCACCCTTCATTGCTGTTGGCGGACTGAGTGGAGAATGAATCTTCGATAATACCAGTCACTTGTGCTCGTAAAAAGCCAGCAAAATCATTAAATAAACGTCGGTCGAAAATCCAGAGACAGAAGCCAGTAGATAATACGTCAACAAATACATTTTCTTGAGATGGAAAAGCTTACATCCACGAATCAGCACGGCTTTACAAAGCTTCGCTCATGTGAAACTCAGCATGCCCTTCTCTCACACGATATTCTGTGAACTACAGATGAAGGCAACAGGCAGATTCCATATCCCTGGATATCCGAAAAGCATTTGACACGGTGCCTCACTGCAGGCCGTTAACGAAGGAACTAGCACACCGAGCAGGTTCCCAGATATGCGAGTGACCCGAAGAATTCTTAACCGACTGAGCCCAGTACGTTGTCGTCGACAGCGAGTTTTTATGAGACAATGGTATCGTCAGGAGTGCCCCAGGAAAGTATGATAGGACCGCTATTATTTGCTGTATACATAAATGATCTAGTGGGCAGGGTGAGCAACAGTCTATAGCTGTCTGCTGATGATGCTATGGTGTACGAGAAGTTGTCGTCGTTGAGTGACTGTAGGAGGTTTAGACTAATTTTCTAATTGGTGTGATGAGTGGCAGCTAGTGCTAAATGTCGAAAAACGTAAGTTAATGCAGATGAGTATGAAAAACAAACCAGTTATGTTCGAATACAGCATTAGTAGTGTGCTGCTCTACACAGTCACGTCAGTTAAATATCTAGGAGTAACGTTGCAAAGCTGTATGAAATGGAATGGGTATGTAAGGGTTGTAGTAGGGAAGGCGAATGATCGACTTCGGTTTATTGGCAGGGTTTTAGGAAAATGCGGTTCATCTTTAAAGGAAATCACATATAACACACTAGTACGATCTATTGTTAAATACTGCTCGAGTGTTTGGATCCGCACTAGGTCAGAATGAAGGGCGATATCGAGGCAATTCAGAGGCTGACTGCTATATTTGTGCCGGTAGGCTCGAACAACACGCAAGTTAGCGTAGATGTTTCGCGAACTCAGATGGGTATCTCTGGAGGGAGGGCGACGTTTTTTTGGAGAAACACTACTGAGAAAATTTAGAGAACCGGTATTTGAAGCTGACTGCAGAACGATTTCACTGCTGCCAGCATACATTGCGCTTAAAGACCACGAATATAAGAGAAATTAGGGTTCGCACGGAGGCATGTAGATAGTTGTTTTTCCCTCTCTCTGCTTGCTAGCGGAACAGGGAACGAAACGACAAGTAGTGGTACAGGTTAATCTCCGCCAGGCACCATATGGTGGCTTGCCGAGTATATAAATAGATGTAGATGTAGAACAATCGGCCACGAAAGTCTAAAAAAATTTGTTGTCGTCAAGTCGTGGTGACATTGTTGCCAAGTTCAATGCGTTAGGATTCGGGTGGGTACTCGTAATTTGGTGGATTGTGGACTGGTGAGTTTTTATCTCGTGCTGCGCCGCACACGGCGGAGTTCATCTCCCTAGAAAACTGTCGGCCATGTACACCATGTACTCCTGCGTCTCACCCTCTTATCTCGGCTGGAGAGCCGTTTCTGATTACCTCGTCGCCGAAGGGACGTCGAACTCGTGCTTCTGCTGGCGACATAGCTTTCTCTTTCTCTGGCAGCTCTGAACGGTGACCGTCCCGAATGCCCGGAAAGAAGCTTCTCCAACCACCAGTAGTGAGCCATCAGTGTGATCCATTCACTACGTCTCTCACTTTCAACAAAGTTTAATAAGCTCTGCAAATTTTATACTTTCGCTATTACAATGAACTTCCAAAAGCCATAGTGTTTCGTTTCTCATCCATATTGGACAGTAATCTGCATTTATTCTCCAATGAACTTTCTATAAGAATCCTATTTCTTAAATCCTCTGTTAGCACATGGAGCTAAATGTTTGCCATGTTTGCCGAAAAATAGGAAGCACATCTACTTGCATCTACATCTCTCTCTGTAGTTCACACGTAAGATACTGGTAAAGGGTTCTCCGAACCTACTTCAGGCTATTTCTCTACCTTTAGGCTATCTAACAGAACGTGGAAAAAATGAACACTTAAATTTTCCTGTACGAGATCTGATTTCTCTTAGTTTATTACGATGATCATTTACCCGTATACAGGTTGGTGACACTACAATATTTTCACATTCAAAAGAGGAAGTTGATGATTGAAATTTCGTGAAAAGATTTGGCAGCAATGACAAACGACATTTGCTTTAATCACTGCCACTCCAACTCACTTATCACATCCGTGACACTCTCTCCCGCTGAAAACCATTTCTACGCAACGGAATATACACATCCCAGGATCCGAAACATACACAAGTTTATCTATTAACTCTCAGTTATCATTGTTCTAGGTCTAAATATTTCCAGTGGATATTTATGTTAATATTTCCAACATCTTACATCAATTTTTGAACTAGCAATATTTTGTGTAAACTCCCTCATATAAATATGGCTACAAAAATTAATTGTGCGTAAATTTATCCTTTCCTTCCGATATTTATAGTTAACTAAAGCTTGGTCGATGATACTTTAGTTCGCAAACTGTTGAAAAGTAGCAGCTGGACGAATACAAATAACCCACTGGAAACAATTACCATTTTGTGAACACTTATTTTAAAATTCACTAACAAAACCCGCTTGCTGCATCATCTGCTTTCGAGACACCTTTAACAGACAAGCTATTCCAACGGATTTTTTCTGCTGTTTCTTCATAGTTGCCAACAATCTCAATATTTCTAATCAATCTTCAAGTACAACACACATAAAACTGGATTATAATTTAAATATCTGTGACAGAAAACTGGATTATGATTTGAATTTCTGTGACTGTTAATATTATATACCAGAAAATCAATGTACGGTAATCAAACACATATTTATTGGAATAAGATTAAATAGTTCGTCCAAGGAGTCTAGAGAAAAATATACAGTTCTACTTAACTCAATGTCTGCATTCGTAACTGCCCATTACAGTAAGAGGCACAAGCAATATCGTGATATAAATGTGTGCCGTTACTCTTTGCATGTTACGTAGCAGGGTATCCACTGTTCTCACGGCTTTTCCCTGTAGCAAAATAGTTACTGTCACATGTTTTTACTAACTGCCAAGCTTCTCCGTAGGTCATAGTTAGGCCAATATTTACAGTTGATGCACCTGTCGTTCACTGTAGTATCACAATTGTTACAGTGTTCAGGTTTGGAGCTGACTGGTCTATTCACTTCACTTTTGCACCATATATAAAGCTCTCTGTTGTTTTCACCATTGGTTCTTCTATAAACATCACAGTATTTACACCTTGTGATGGTCTTGGTTCAAAAATGGCTGTGAGCAAAATGGGACTTAATTGCTAAGGTCATCAGTCTCCTAGAACTTAGAACTACTTAAACCTAACCAACCTAAGGACATCACACACATCCATGCCCGAGGCAGGATTCGAACCTGCGACTGTAGCGGTCTCGCGGTTCCAGACTGTAGTGCCTAGAACCGCACGGCCACTGCGGCCGGCGTGACATAGAGAGCTCCACATCCTGTGTTAATGGAGAAATACGAATATGCAACCAGAAAAGAATTTGCAAAACAAGAAACAAAACTTAGAACATGTGAGGCATTACCAATCACGTTAAGGTGAAACAGCAATGTAAAGATGAATTAACTGGTGCAAGATTGGAGGATAGCGTCAATCCAAATCAGAAACTGATGACTACGGCAGTAGCAAAATAGCTTCGTGGCTTACAGATGTCAGTGGCGGGGCGAAGTGTTGCCGACGTGCAGCCAACCACGCTTGACAGTGCTCTGCATCTGCCTACGAAATAGGCATATCATAACGAACAAGTAGCATTCGACGTTTGGCTGGTTAGTGGTCCCTACCACTCGAGTCACTGGAACACCATTTACACAGATATTTTAAGCTAAATATACCAATAATATAATGGAACTGTATGATCTTCCACAAATTACGAGAGACTTGCAAGTAGATCGGTATGTGTAACCGTAGCCTACAAACCATTGTGAACAACCTGGCAGAAGGTACACGCTCGATTTCCTCGATAATTTGAAGTTTCTGTTGCAATGTTTATCACTGAACGTTTTCCCTTCCTTCCAAAGCCTGGTAAACTGTCTGACCACTTCACCTTCAGCATTTTTCTACATCTTACTTCAAATGTTTTCAGTTTATCTTCTAAAACCGACATTTTTCTTGTAAATTAAACAGTTTGTAGGTGCACTATTTTGCGAATTCCATCCTCAATTTCAATTCAATGTCTGATAGAAATATAGCTCCTTTATTGAAGAAAGTAGTTTTGGCTGTGCCTTCCTGCTCAATCTTGCTTCATAGATATCGTAGTCCTCTAAATTCCGCTCGTGTATGCCCCCCCCCCCCCACCCGTTTTGATGTCGCTGCCATTCCCTTTTACTAATCACCATCACGGACCTCTTTGCTTTGTTTGGCCGAGCGAGGCGACACAGTGGCTGGACTTTCATTTGTGAGGACGGCGGTTCAAATCCCGCTACCCAGATTTAGTTCTTCCGTGGTTTCCCTAAATCGATTAAGGCAGATGGCAGAATATCTAACCTGACATTCTTTACACTCAACTTTCATTACTACCAATTTGTTTTTGTGGATTTCTTGTTTGTCTGGGTACTTAATCTCTACCCTTTCACTACTTCGACATCTCATTCTACTTTGAATTGTCACAAACGAAGTGAAAGTACTTTTTTTTCTCGGGCCACTTAAGACAAGTGCAAAACTCTTTCTTTGATACCTAGACTTCACATAAAATTGAAAATGTTCCTCTCTTAAGTTTCCCTTGTTTCTTCAGTATATAATTCTAGTAAGGAATTTTAAAATCTTCTAAAGTGCCGTAGCTAGGGTAATTGATCCCCAGGATAAACTTCAACTTTGCCGCACACCTCCTCCACCAACCCCCAAACACTCCTAATATCCCCACCTTTTCTGTAACACTCATGGTTCAAAAACTTGTTTATTCATTTATATAGTTCAACACGACGTCACAGTCTAGTAAATGGTTTCAAGATCTCCTCACAGGAGCAAACCATAAAAGTTCCTCAGTTCAGCCACGAGTCCGTAGAAAGTGGTGTAGGCGATGTACGGTATAACTGGTCATGCCTTCCCACCCGAGACTCCGCTAGTTAAGCTAGCCCTTTCCTGGATTATCGTAATCAATGAGAGTGTAGCTTTTTCTACTACCTGTTTTCTGTGAAACTCTCGTTGATGTTGTCCCTCGAAGCAGTTCTTGTAGCGCACTGGGTTCTTTAGAGGTTGCAAGCAGCCAACATGTAACTATACTTGAAATAAGTCCCAGGGTGCCTTTACGATACATTTGTTAGCAAGTACCATAAACCAGTTACAATTAAATAGTGCGAAACGATTCATCTCAGAAAGTTAGTGAAATTCGAAAGCATAGTAAAGCCAAGGGTCAACCCTAAGTTCGTAATAGTGCTGACTGTCACAAAAGAACAGGCTATGAGAAGATCCTGTCGTCGTCTAGCAAGACTGGCGCGCAGCCGACATCTCTTGCTTACACTGCAAAACTTCGTAGCCTTCGTACATCTTCGGTAATTTAATAAGATACATTAGTTTATTGCTTTAACTGATTTTCTGCACAATAGTATTCTTGTAGTAAAGCTCTGATGACCTCTATGCTAGTATTTTCCAAAAATGGACTTCGATAACTAATATTTAATAAAGAAAATTCTGAGTTTCCCTTACGTATCGATCATGAAACAAGATCTTTTCTCGTGGTTCGCATACCTCTGATCACACCAATGACTCACGACTGTGCCACACGGCTGATGTCTACGTGAGAACTAACTTCCCACCCAGTGCTGCCATACCCAGCAGCACAGCTTAAGGCAGCGAATTACTTCTGCTAGCTGCAGAGTCCCATAAAACGTTAAATTTAGAAAATGAAATGCCATCCAAAACAAGATGAGCCTCTCAGGGTACATCTTTCAATAATTCTTTTTCGTTTAGTACAGTTCATTGCGTGGAACCACGCACATTCCAAAGCTCACACATCCACGGTCGAAAATGGTGATTGGATGCTTTTATAGACCACCTGGGTCAGGATCTGTAGTTGTAGAACGCTTCAGACAGACCTTGCAGAAAGAATGCCATTAGTAATTTTCCTGATCATGCCCTTGTAATAAGGGGTAACTTCAACTTGCGAGGTATAGATTGGGAGTGTTATGCCATCAAAACTAGTGTCAGAGACAGGGAATCGTTTTGGAATTGTTCTGAATGTCTTGTCCGAAAATTACCTTGAGCAGATAGTTAGAGAACCAACTCGTGAGGGTAACGTCTCAGACCTCCTGGCAACAAACAGACCTGAAATTATCGAATCAGTTAACGTAGAGGAAGGTATCAGTGATCATAAGGCTGTGACAGCATCTATGACGGCGGGCCCTATAAGGAATGTTAAGAAGGGTGGGAAGTTATATTTGCTCAGCAATGGTGACAGGATAAAAATGTCAGAATATCTCGGCAGTGAGCATCAAATATTCGGTTATGAGGACGAAGATGTGGAGAACAAATGCAAAAAATTCAAATGCATCGTTCAATATGCCCTAGACAAGTATGTTCCGAGTAAGGTTTTAAGAGATGGGAAAGATCCACCATGGTTTAATTGCCGTGTTAGAAAAGCGCTACGTAAACAAAGAGCACTTCATCTCAGATTCAGAAGTAAAAACCTAGCTGACAAACAAAAGCTGAACGAAGCGAAAATGAACGTAAGGAGAGCAATGAGAGAAGCGTTCAATGATTTCGAAAGTAAGACGTTGTCAACCGATCTGAGTAAAAACCAAGAGATTTTGGTCGTATGTAAAATCAGTAAGTGAGTCAAAATCATCTACTCATTCTCTCAGAGACCACACCGGCACGGAAACGGAAGATAACAGAGAGGAGGCCGAAATACTGAATTCGGTCTTCCGAAGTTGTTTCACCGTGGAAGATCGAAACACTGTCCCTGCTTACAATCGGCGTGCGATCATCGAAATGGCAGATATTGAGATAACCGATCGCGGAATTGAAAATCAGCTACAATCGCTTAGTAGTGGAAAGGCTTCAGGACCAGATGAGATACCTATAAGATTCTATAAAGATTATGCGAAAGAACTTGCTCCCCTTCTAGCAGTAATTTATCGTTGATCGCTTGAGCAACGAAAGGTACCTAACGACTGGAAAAAGCGCAAGTCATTCCCATTTCTAAGAAAGGCCGTAAGACAGATACACACAATTATGGACCTATATCGTTGAAGTCACTCTGTTGTAGAATTATGGATTATGTTTTATGTTCAAGAATTATGACGTTCTTGGAAAATCAACAGCTCCTCTATAGAAATCAACATGGATTCCAGAAACAGAGATCCTGCGAAACTCAGGTCGCTCTGTTCCTCCATGAGATCCACAGCGCAGAGGACAACGGCGCTCAGGCTGATGCCGTGTTCCTTGACTTCAGTAAGGCATTTGACACCGTCCCGCATTGCCGTTTAATGAAAAAAATACGAGCTTACTGAGTATCGGAGCAGATCTACGATTTGATTCAAGACTTTCTTGCAGACAGAACTCAATACGTCGCTCTTAACGGAACTAAATCGACAGATGTAAAGGTAATATCCGGAGTACCACAGGGAAGTGTGATAGGACTGCTGCTGTTCAAAATATATACAGGGTGGTCCATTGATCGTGACCGGGACAAATATCTCACGAAATAAGCGTCAAACGAAAAAACTACAAAGAACGAAACTTGTCTAGCTTGAAGGGGGAAACCAGATGCCGCTACGATTGGCCCGCTAGATGGCGCTGCCATAGGTCAAACGGATATCAACTGCGTTTTTTTTAAAATAGGAACCCCCATTTTTTATTACATACTCGTGTAGTACGTAAAGAAATATGAATGTTTTAGTTGGACCACTTTTTTCGCTTTCTGACACATGGCGCTGTAATAGTCACAAACATATGGCTCACAATTTTAGACGAATAGTTGGTAACAGGCAGGTTTTTTAACGTAGGTACGTTTGAACATTTTATTTCGGTTGTTCCAATGTAATACATGTACCTTTGTGAAAATATCGCTTCTGAGAACGCATGCTATTACAGCGTGATTACCTGTAAATACCACATTAATGAAATAAATGCTCAAAATTATGTCCGTCAACCTCAATGCATTTGGCAATACGTGTAACGACATTCCTCTCAACAGCGAGTAGTTCGCCTTTCCTAATGTTCGCACATGCATTGACAATGCGCTGACGCATGTCGTCAGGCGTTGTCGGTGGATCACGATAGCAAATATCCTTCAATTTTCCCCACAGAAAGAAATCCGGGGACGTCAGATTCGGTGGACGTGCTTCGACGACCAATCCACCTATCATGAAATATGCTATTCAATACCGCTTCAACAGTACGCGAGCTATGTGCCGCACATACATCATGTTGGAAGTACATCGCCATTCTGTCATGCAGTGAAACCTCTTGTAGTAACATCGGTAGAACATTACGTAGGAAATCAGCATACATTGCACCATTTAGATTGCCATCGAGAAAATGAGGGCCAATTATCCTTCCTCCCATAATGTCGCACCATACATTAACCCACCAAGGTCGCTGATGTTCCACTTGTCGCAGCCATCGTGGATTTTCCTTTGCCTAATAGCGCATATTACGCCAGTTTATGTTACCGCTGTTGGTGAATGACGCTTTGTCGCTAAACAGAACGCATCCAAAAAATCTGTCATCGTCCCGTAATTTCTCTTGTGCCCAGTGGCAGAACTGTATACAACGTTCAAAGTCGTCGCCATGCAATTCCTGGTGCATAGAAATATGGTACGGGTGCAATCGATGTTGATGTAGCATTCTCAACACCGACGTTTTTGAGATTCCCGATTCTCGCACAATTTGTCTGCTGCTGATGTGCGGATTAATCGCGACAGCAGCTAAAACACCTACTTGGACATCATCATTTGTTGCAGGTCGTGATTGACGTTTCACATGTGGCTGCACACTTCCTGTTTCCTTAAATAACGTAACTATCCGGGGAACGTTCCGGACACTTGGATGATGTCGTCCAGGATACCGAGCAGAGTACATAGCACACGCCCGTTGGGCATTTTGATCACAATAGCCATACATCAACACGATATCGACCTGTTCCGCAATTGATAAACGGTCCATTTTAACACGGGTAATGTATCACGAAGAAAATACCGTCCGCACTGGCGGAATGTTACGTGATACGCCCCATCTATCACAACGCGAAAAAAGTGGTCCAACTAAATCATTCATATTTCTTTACGTACTACACGAATATGTAATAAAAATGGGGGTTCCTATTTAAAAAAGTGCAGTTGATATCCATTTGACCTATGGCAGCGCCATCTAGCAGGCCAACCATAGCGCCATCTGGTTTCCCCCTTCAAGCTAGACGAGTTTCGTTTTTTGTAGTTATTTCGTGAGATATTTGGCCCGGTCGCTATCAATGGACCACTCTGTACAAATGATGTAGTAGAAAGCGTCGGATGCTCTTTAAGGCTATTCGCAGATGATGCAGTTGTTTATACCAAAGCAGCAACGCCAGAAGATAGTAAGAATTTGCAGAACGACTTGCAAAGAATTGACGAATGGTGCAGGCTCTGGCAGTTGACCCTGAACGTAAATAAATATAATATATTGCGCATACATAGGAAAAGAAATCCACTAGTGTACAGCTACACTATTGATGACAAACAGCTGGAGACAGCGTCTGCTGTAAAATATCTAGGCGTAACTATCCAGAGCGACCTTAAGTGGAAGACCATATAAAACAGATAGTGGGAAAAGCAGACACAAGACTCAGATTTATCGGAAGAAATGTAATTCATCCACGAAAGAAGCAGCTTATACCCGTAAGTCACCTGTTCGCCCGATTCTTGAGTACTGTTCATCTATCTGGGATCGCTATCAGGTAGGGTTGATGGAGGAGAAAGATAAGATCCAACGAAGAGTCACGGGATCGTTTAGCTGGTGAGAGAGCGTTACGGAGATGCTAAACAAACTCCACTGGCAGACGTTAAAAGAGAGACGTTGTGCATCACGAAGAGATTTACTTCTAAAATTTCGGGACAGCACTTTTCAGGAGTCAGACAACATATTACTTCCCCCCACATACGAGTACATCTCGCGTATTGACCACGAGGAGAAAATTCGAGAAATTAGAGCCAATATTGACGCTTACCGACAATCATTCTTCCCACGCAGTATTCTCGAGTGGAACAGGGTTGGAGGAATCAGATAGTGGAACCGAAAGTACACTCCGCCACACACCAATAGGTGGCTTGCGGAGTATGATGTAGATGCAGATGAAGTTGCTTTGCGTACAAGAATGTGATTCCTTTTTCTCCGATCCATCACCGAGAAATGCAAAGCCTTAACAGACTAAACTGTTGTGTCTAGACAAGACAGTCGAGACACAAGGCGAGGAAGCCGAAAGGGCACGCGTCAGCTCACGCAGGCTAGTTTAGATCTGAAACAGGATACGTAATGAATGCTATAAAGAAAAGTACGTAGCTGCGGAAATACTTAACTTTATTCCATCATTTGTATACAGCATTCTTGATGATACAAGTGAGACTATCTTGAAATGGTTAATGGCGCCTTGCTAGGTCGTAGCCATGGACTTAGCTGAAGGCTATTCTAACTGTCTCTCGGCAAATGAGAGAAAGGCTTCGACAGTGTAGTCGCTAGCAAAGTCGTCGTACAACTGGGGCGAGTGCTCGTACGTCTCTCGAGACCTGCCGTGTGGTGGCGCTCGGTCTGATCACTGACAGTGGCGACACGCGGGTCCGACATGTACTAATGGACCGCGGCCGATTTAAAGCTACCACCTAGCAAGTGTGGTGTCTGGCGGTGACACCACATTCCTCCCCCGCAAATCGGCGAACGGTCGTGTTATAAGGCTTCCGCCCGCCGTGGGGAGGACCCCATGTTGACGTATGCGATGAGGTGGGGAGCCCAACAACAGGAGAGGCTGTGCCACCCGCACCCGGCCATTCGGTCCGATGGGAGCTAGGAAACGCCTGAAAACCTAGTCCAGGGTGCACGTCAACATGCGGTGTATGCGCCCGTAATGAGACAGGAGGGGCTGAAGGGTCGACCTCCATTGCGTCGGGGGATCCGACGCGCGATGACGCCATGTGGTCCGGAGCGAGCAAGAGTTCCATGGCGGAGGACATCTGGTCACGGGAAGCGATCGGCGGCACGTGACCCAGGAAGGCGCCAGGCGGTTGCAGCGACGCGTCCACTGCGGGCGGCGCCGGCGGGAGAACAGGCGGCGGCGGCGGCGGCGGCGGCGGCGGCGGCGCGTCGCCATGAGGCAAAATGGAAGGCAGCGTCGGTAACACCTGGGGATGAGGCGAGCCAGTAGATGGGTCCCCAGGGCGCTGACCGGACAGCACCGTCGCTGAAAGCAGACGGGGAGCGGCAGAACCCAGGCGACGACAGAGGCGCAGCTGATTGAGATGCCGACGCACCTCACCAGAGGCCCCCAAAACCACATACATAGCGCGGCCGAGGCAGCGAAGGATGCGCCCTGCGAGCCAACGCTGTGAACCGCGACAGTTGCGATGGAATACAACGTCGCCAGGAGCAAAAGCGGGAGTCTGCCGCTGCACAGGAACCCGAGGCGGCGGATGCAGCAAAGACATCAAGGTTCGATGAGGACGACCGTGGAGCAACTCAGCCGGCGAGCGATCATCGCGGGGCTGAGAGCGATACGAGGACAAAAAGAGCAATAACGCGTCCTCCCGAGAATGCGACGCTTTCAGCTTCAACATCTGGGACTTGAAAGTCCGGACCAATCGTTCAGCGGCACCGTTTGACTGAGGCGAAAACGGCGCGGATGTCAGATGTTGAATACCATTGGCCTTGCAGAATGACTGAAATTCTGCGGACATGAATTGTGGGCCATTGTCGGAAACAATAGTCTGTGGAAGACCTTCAAAGCAAAAAATAGCAGACAACGCTTGGATTGTGGCAGAAGACGTCGTGGAAGACATCCGGACAACAAAAGGAAAATTACTGAAAGAATCGACCACAACCAACCATCGAGCATTCCAGAATGGACCAGCAAAATCGATGTGCAATCGTTGCCAAGGGGAAGTGGCGTTCGGCCATGCAAAGAATTTCCGCGGCGGTGCGGATTGATGTTCGGCACACGCCATGCAAGAAGAGCACATATTCGTAATCGCAGCATCGATTCCGAACCAAGTACAGTGCTGACGAGCAAGTTGTTTCGTTCGTTGGTGAAGAAGCCGTAAGACAGAGGACTGTGACGAACGTGGGACCACGACTCTGGACCGATCACTATCAGAACGCAACAACAAAACACCACGTCGTACAAAAAGTCTCTCCTTGTGAGCAAAAAATCGGCGAACCAACGGATCCTCGATCCGTGACTTTGACAAGGGCCATTGCGTAGCAACAAAACGCAAAACGATAGCAAGGACAGGGTCAGCAGCTGTGGCTGTAGCTACACGACGAAAATCAATCGGAAACGATTCGACCACATCATCGGTTTCCGAATCAATGAACATGCAAGCAAGTTCGGAAGAATCGAATGCTTTATCCTCAGCAACAAGCAAACGGGACAATGCATCAGCGTTTCCGTGCTGAGCAGTGGACCGATACAAGATATCGTAGCGGTACTGCGAGAGGAAAATAGACCAGCGAATGAATTTCTGCGCTGTACATGGAGGTACAGGCTTATTCAGATGAAAAAGCGATGTCAAAGGTTTGTGGTCTGTGATGATGGTAAAATGACGACCATACAAGAAATCGTGAAACTTTGTAACACCAAACACGCGAGCCAAAGCTTCTTTCTCTATTTGTGAATAATTCCTTTGCGCTGACGAGAGCAATTTGGACACAAAAGCAATAGGGCGATCATGCGAGCCATCTTTGTGCGCAAGCACAGCACCGATCCCGAAATCCGATGCATCTACCATCAACAAAAGGGGTTTCTGGGGATCGAATGGCGTAAGGCAAGTATTTGAAAGCAACGCCGATTTCAACTGGCGAAAGGCGCGTTCGCATTCCTTCGTCCAGACGAACGGAACACCTTTATGGCGTAAGCGATGAAGCGGAGCTGAAATGGAAGAGGCATGCGCGATAAACCGGGCATAGTAGTTAATTTTTCCCAACACACTTTGTAGCTGCTTCAAATTCTGCGGCGAAGGCAAGTCTTGTATGGCAAGGAGGTGCTCTGGACTGGGATGTATGCCTTGTGCATTTATGACATGTCCCAGATATGGTAAGTCACGAGCAAAAAACACACATTTGTCCTTCCGCAAGCGAAGACCATTTTGTCGCAATACTTGAAATAATGTTCGTAGATTTTCTAAATGTTCGGCTGCTGTCCTTCCGGAGATCACAATATCGTCCAGATAGTTTGCTGCAGTAGGGACCGACGCACAAACAGTTTGTAAATATTGCTGAAACAATGCAGGGGCTGATGCACACCCGAATGGCAGTCTTTGGAATCGGTACAAACCAAGATGCGTGTTAACCACCAAGACGCGCTGGGATTCTTCGTCCACAGGTATTTGCAAGTACGCATCCGCTAGGTCCAACTTCGAGAAGTATTTACCCGGGCACAGTTTATCAAAAAGATCTTCCGGGCGGGGTAAAGGAAAAGTTGCTATCACTAGTTGTGGATTCACTGTAGCTTTGAAGTCCACGCAAAGTCTCAATTTTCCGGAAGGTTTTGGCAAAATTACTAAGGGTGAGGCCCAGAGAGAAGCCTGCACACGTTCAATTACACCTTGTGATTCTAAATCGTGTAAAGTTCTTGCGACCTCATCACGCAAGGCGTGGGGAACATTGCGCGCTCTGAAAAATTTCGGTTGCGCGTTTACTTTCAGTTCCAAATGTGCTTCATAGTTCTTAGCGCAACCAAGGCCCGGTGCAAAAACGTCTGCAAATTCTTCACAAAGACGAGAAACACTGGCGGAAGGCACAGTCTGGTTCGCTGATAGGACCTGATTGACTATAGACAAGTTAAACAACTGAAATAAATCTAAAACAAACAAGTTCTCTGCAGAAGAAGAACGAAGGACGTAAAATGACACAAGTTTTGTTTGTCCCTTGTATGTTGCAAGAAGAGTGCACTGTCCTAACACAGGGATAGCTTGTCCTGAATAACTATTTAACGTAACATCTGCGGCATGCAACGGAGGTTTGCCCAGCTGTTTGTACGTGTCGTGATTGACCAAGGAAACTGCAGCTCCGGTATCGAGCTGGAATGGGATCACTTTGCCTTCAAAGTCCAAGTCGACAAAAAGTTTATTGTCCTGCTGACGACAAGAGCGACTGTCTCGTGCAATGTGAACTGATACCGGTACAGAAGCACTTGCGACCGGACGAGATTTCCGGCGACGTCGACGCACTCTTTTTGTGGGACGAACACAGTCACTGGTAGAGAAAGTGGCACTGAACGGAGAGGAACTAACTACATGAATGTCCATGGGCGAAGGTCCACGAGCCTGAGTATTCGTGGTTCGATTCCGGCGCGAAGCAAAGGGCCTGGAATGGTTGTGAGTGTCCGAACGAAGCTTTTTCTGGCAAACACCTTGAACATGTCCTTTCTTATGACAGTAAAAGCAAATAGCTTGGCGTGACAGGCAATTGTCACGCGAATGTCTAGTTGCACACCGCGGGCATGATTTCACTGCATTTGCTTGCTTGCGCGGGACACGTGGCTGCGCGGACGTGCGCGAGGGCTGTTTACAGTTCCGCGCAGCTCGCCCGGCGGGCCGGTTAATGTGACACACGGCTGGCGAATTTCAAACGATTCCTGAGCAAAATCAAGTGTGTCTTGCCTATCTAATATGTCCATCACTTGTTGAAGGGAGGGATTAACTAGTTTCAAAATCTGTTCCCGTATGCGAACATCAGAAACGTTCTGTGCAATTGCATCACGCACCATAGTATCTGAATAAGGGAGTCCACATTCACACTCAAAAGCACAATCCCTAGTAAGTCCTTGCAATGTTGCAACCCACTCCCGATTAGTTTGACAGGCCGTACATTTTGTACGAAAGAACGTATACCTTTTTGCAACGACTTTGACTGTTTCCTTGAAATAGGCATCTAAAGCAGACAAAATTTCTTCGTAGGACAGAGTTGCTACGTCGCGTCGGGGAAACAATTTCACTATCACACCGTAGGTGGACACACCTACACACGAAAGCAAAAACGGCTGCCGCTCATTACCTTGAATTCTGTAGGCGGCGAGATGGAATCCAAATTGGCGTGACCACTCCGTCCATGATTCCTGGGCTGAATCAAAAGGCCGAAACTGGGGTGCAACTGCGTGTTGTGGCTGCGGTAGCGGTGAAGCGGCGGCGGCCGCATCGTTTTGCAGTGCACGTTGACCCTGGACGAGCTGTCCAAGGGCATCCAATAACGCCTGCGTCTGCTGATTCTGCAAGCGTTAAAATTCGGACGGTACATCTGGAGAATGTGGCGAAGACATGACACAAGTAAATTGGGGCAATCAAGTAGAACAAGATCCTGATTGATCCGCGTCGCCAAATATGTTGTGTCTAGACAAGACAGTCGAGACACAAGGTGAGGAAGCCGAAAGGGCACGCGTCAGCTCACACCGGCTAGTTTAGGTCTGAAACAGGATACGTAATGAATGCTATAAAGAAAAGTACGTAGCTGCGGAAATACTTAACTTTATTCCATCATTTGTATACAGCATTCTTGATGATACAAGTGAGACTCTATCTTGAAATGGTTAATGGCACCTTGCTAGGTCGTAGCCATGGACTTAGCTGAAGGCTATTCTAACTGTCTCTCGGCAAATGAGAGAAAGGCTTCGACAGTGTAGTCGCTAGCAAAGTCGTCGTACAACTGGGGCGAGTGCTCGTACATCTCTCGAGACCTGCCGTGTGGTGGCGCTCGGTCTGATCACTGACAGTGGCGACACGCGGGTCCGACATGTACTAATGGACCGCGGCCGATTTAAAGCTACCACCTAGCAAGTGTGGTGTCTGGCGGTGACACCACATAAACAACAAACGAAAAATTTGACATTTAAGTTGCGTTAGCTTACTTGTCACAAGGGGAGCGGCTCCATCTAGTAGCCAAAAACAGAAAACAACCGTCTCCTTCGCAGAGAACGTTGGTCAATGCAGTCCAGCCGGTATCTCCTGAAGATTCACTTTCATACATCTTCGACTCCTTTCCATTTTAGTGCCGTCAATCTACTCCCAACTTTTCCCCTTCTTCATCTACTTCCACTAGTGCTACTACGAAGGGTGTTCAATAAGTACGCCGGCCGGGGTGGCCGAGCGGTTCTAGGCGCTACAGTCTGGACCGCACGACCGCTACGGTCGCAGGTTCGAATCCTGCCTCGGGCATGGATGTGTGTGATGTTCTTCGGTTAGTTAGGTTTAAGTAGTTCTAAGTTCTAGGGGACTGATGACCTCAGAAGTTAAGTCCCATAGTGCTCAGAGCCATTTGAACCATTTTTTCAATAAGTATCGCAACAAATTTTTTTCTGAAAGCAAATTGGTTTTATTCAAGATTCCAATACACCATATTACCCCTGACTCTTTCGGCTACAAAACCCTATTTTTCAACATATTCTCCGTTCCTTGCAACAGCTTTAGTTCACCTTACTGGAAGGACATGTACACCCGCATGGTACCACTTTACTAATCGGCGTCTGAGCAGACGTCTTACTGCATCAATAGCCTCTCCATCATCCATATATTGCTTCCCGCGGAGTGTATCCATCATAGGGCCAAACAAGTGGAAGTCGGAAGGTGCAAAATCCGGGCTGTAGGGTGGATGAAGGCCAACGGCCTTGCCGTAGTGCTAACACCGGTTCCCTTCAGTTCAACGAAGTTAAGCGCTGTCTGGCGGGGCTAGCACTTTGATGGGTGACCACCCAGTCTGCCTAGCGCTGTAGGCAAGCGGGGTGCACTCAGCCCTTGTGAGATAAGTGAGGAGCTTTTTTGTTGAGAAGTAGTCGCTCCGGTCTCGGAAACTGACATACGGCCGGGAGAGCGATGTGCTGACCTCATGCCCCTCCATATCCGCATCCAGTGACGCCTGTGGTTGAGGGTGACACGGGGGTCGGTCGGTACCGTTGGGCCTTCATGAACTGTTCGGGAGGATTTAATTTTTAGGGTGGATGAGGTAGAACAGTCAAATCAAGTTTTGTTGGTTCCTCTCGGCTGCGCAGACTTGTATGAGGCTTTGCGTCGTCATGGAGAAGTTGATTTGCATTTTTTGGCGACGAACACGCTGAAGTTGTTTCGCCAATTTCCTGAGAGTAGCACAATGTACTTCAGAGTTGATCGTTGCACCATAGAAGAGGACAGCAAAGAGAATAACCCCTTCAGAGACCCAGAAGACCGTTTCCACAATTTTACTGGCTGAGGATGTGGTTTCGAACTTTTTCTTCGGAGGAGAGGAGGTTTGGCATCAGTTCATGGGTTGCCGTTTTGTTTCCGGTTCGTAATGATGAACCCATGTTTCGTTGTCTGTAGCGTTGTTCAACAAAAATTTGTCACGATCAGCCTCGTAACGCGCAAGCACTATTCTTTATGGTCTTCTCTTAGGGGCGAAGGACCCAGATGGCACACTCCTTTGAGTACGCAAACAGGTAAACGAGGGTGTGAGTACTACCAACAAAGAAGTCTGTTTGCGCAGCGAGGTGTTTGATTGTGATCCGTCGACCATCTCAAAAGAGACTGTCCGCACGTTCCAACATTGCAGGAGTCACAGCTGTGTGCGGCCGGCCGGAACGCGGGAGATCGGACAAGTTTGCACGACCTTGTGATGATGACAGGCGCCTCGTCTAACGATTCACCGTGCTTTTGTTCACTGCCAGAACTCCGTAGACATTCTGTAATCGTCTATGAATATCTGTGATACTCTGGTTTTCCGCCAAAAGAAATTCAATGATAGCTCTCTGCTTGGAACTGACCTCCATGTGACGCCATTTTGAAGACTACGTATAGCGCCGCCACCTATCGGAATTTCATGAAACTACAGGGACCAAAGCAGGAATATTCCCCAATGTCTCACAACAAATTCCTCATTTTTGCAAGTCAACTTGGCCGAGAAATAAATGTGTTACATTACCTATTGAACGCCCGTCGTTCTTCTCATTTTGTTCCCTCCTACCTCGTTGTCCCTCTCCGCTGTTTCCATTACTCTTCCTCAAATTTTTTCACCTATCAGAGAACGGTGATCCCAGGGAAACGGCACGCAGGGCACGCGCCCCGTTTAGTATACCCCGGTTACGTCACTGCTCTTGTATAATATGACGATAATGCTTTCATGCATGTGTCACATGCGATATTCTTCCCTGAGCTTCCCGCTAAAGCCGTCGGCACACGGACCGTGCACCCGAACGTTGTGTGTGCCAAGTTTATGACGTCATAGCGTGGAATAGCACGTTCGGGAATATTTCCAAACGTGCAGAGCAGTATCTGGCATGTCAGATATTCTGAGCGTGCGTCTGAGCGTTGACCAATGAGATGGAACAACGCCACCTACGTCACACGCACTCTGTCTCCATTCAGTACAAAGTTATGAGGCGCCATATTGGCATTCATTTCAAGCCTATATGTATATATGCCGTTTCTGAGCACCAGCAAATTGAGAATCACTGGAAAACTCGTTGTTAGTTGTGTGATTCTATCCACTACAATAATGAGAAACATCATATTCGAAGCCAAAGAATTATTGTAACTTGCGTATTATGAGAGTAGGCTATTTGAAGGCAGCGACACACTGAAGATCCACCCAAAAGGCATTGTTCTCGGTACAATTTGTTATAATTAAATTTCTATTAGTAACATAACTATCTACGATTAACGTTTTTAGCAAGGGGTAAGAAAATGTGATTAAGTGCAGGGAGCGTGTTGTTGGTTTACCGTGGCGAGTAGCGTCTGTCATGTAGTGAGTTTTTGATGGGGCGGAGGTTCGCGTCGTAACACTTCCAAATTTTTTTTCCTAAAATTCGCGTTTTTATTAGGTTATGATATCTTATTATTAGTGTAATATAAGTATATACCTTAATATTTGATATTTTGTAAATATAAGCTCACATTTTTTTTAGGGGTGACTTTGTTCGATTGGCTTAATCTACAGGACAGCTTGCGCTACTTGTATAAAGATATTTTGCTCCTTTTTCTTTTACGCTTCGTAATTCATATGTTGCAAAGATTCTGCTACTGGGTAGGAACAGTGATCAAGTAAGACTGACCTTGGGGTTTTACTAAAATTTGGGGGTGATGAAATAATGTTTATGTTATGCGGAGAAGTATTCCAAATTTGTACCGCACTGTTTGTAATGGAACTTTTATAAGCCTGTGTCCTTATTGATTGGACATGGTACTTTTCTTTTCGTGGACGATGAAGGAAACGTGCGTTTTAATAGAGCTAACGTGGGAATTTTACGCGTGCCCGTTGAGTAAACAGTGTGATTTACGAACTAGAAACATCCCTGAACTGCCGCTGGAGTGCGTTGCGATCGCGTATACCACGTTGGGGCCCACGTACCGTATGCACAAGTCGCATCGTTCCTGAGCGTTCAGCAGCACGTTGAACTTGGCTCGCTCAACGTTAACGTTCGACAGCGCGGTCCGTATGCCGACGGCTTAACGCGCGTCCTGCAGTCCTCGACGGCGCCTCGTTTAGCCTCCAGACGGCCACACGTTAGTCTGTCGCGGCAGCGAGATAGCATCAGCAAATTGTCCGCGAGCGGTACCGGGCCATCAGGCATTCAGCGCCGCGCGCCGTCTCTGCGCACAGTACGGGCCTCCGCTGCCTACCGGGAGGCGAGACGTTCCCGTAGCCCGCCGTCATTATGTCCGGGCCGAGCTTTGTTCTCGGCGAGACTCGACGGGCACCGCGGCCGTGCCGCTCCCGTCCACTTAAGGCGCTGCAATGCATCACAACGCCTTTATCTCGTGTCGTACATCACCCCGCTGCCCGTCATTCCCTTACCAGTACGTAGCGGACACGGAGCGAAACGGTTGTCGCCCGAACACGTATCGCATACGGCACTGACTATACGCGTTTGCCGGTGCCAGTAGTTAACCACTCTACATTCCGGGTCTATACTGCAATCCGTAGTCGTTGCAAGTTAGGAAGGAGGAAAAACTCTCGGTCTGATTAAGAAACGCGGCTATTATATAGGGTGTCCATAAAAGAATGTCTCACTTTCAGTGGTATATTTTAACAGTTTAATTCCGACTATTTACAACAAATCATACGTCAAACTGAAGGTAAACCAACCTGTACCCGCACCGGTGAAACACTGCACTTGACACGCGTTATGTCAAGTTAGGTTGGCCATACTGCAATAGCAATGTTGCAACAGCAGCCTCTACACACGTAGCAGGCGATACGAATTTCCATTCCACCTCATAAATGTAAGCTACTGTGCACTAACAATCCGTTTTTGAGTTGCTACCACATTGACAGCAAATGAATAAACGCATCATACTGTAGATATAAATATAACAAAGCACACCCTTTCGATAACGGAGCAAAAAAATACAGGAAATAACCATTTGATGATGACCGGTATCTTTTAAACAGTATGGTACATAGTTTGCAAAATAAATAATAACCGAATTACTAGCTTCTCGCTCTAGGTTGCATTATTACAGTGATGCAATAAATAACCAATATTTGTAGCTTTTCACTCACCAATTTACGGCGGCAATGGCACAATTCCATCGTCACTGTTGTCGGAATCAGCGCCGAAACCATCTTTATCGTCGTCATCACCAAGACGAATCACTAACTGTTCATATTCACGGCTGATACCTTCCATTGCCTGTGCTGAGCTAATAAGTTTTTCAACGTGCTTGACCTTTTTCCACCACGAGGCTGCGTCCAAAGTTGCAAAAGCTTCACGCAACAACCTTTACACCTCTGTTATGTAAAGGATTTATTATTATTCCTTATGTACGTCGTCAATCACTCGATACTAACTCGATCGGGTTGAAATGGCAGTGATATGGTGGCAGCCTTATTACAGGTTGATGTTGCCCCATGGCGATTTCGTCTACTACATATGTAGGCTCATAGACTTATGTTCTTTAACAAGAGAATATAACAAAGACTTCGTCATGCTCATATCCGCAGCAATATTTCGTGCCTGTAACCATTGCACCATAACTTCTTTGCGGTAGGTTGTTGTTGGAGCTTCGTCCAGTTTCACTGAATGATTTGGAGCACTCAGAATGAGATTTTCACTCTGCAGCGGAGTGTGCGCTGATATGAAACTTCCTGGAAGATTAAAACTGTGTGCCGGACAGAAACTCGAACTCAGGACCTTTGCCTGTGAAGTCTGGAAGGTAGGAGACGAGATACTGGCAGAAGTGAAGCTATGAGGACGGGGCATGAGTCGTGCTTGGATAGCTCAGACGGTAGAGGACTTGCCCGCGGAAGGCTAAGATCCCGAGTTCAAAAAAAAAATGGCTCTGAGCACTATGGGACTCAACTGCTGAGGTCATAAGTCCCCTAGAACTTAGAACTACTTAAACCTAACTAACCTAAGGACAACACACCCATCCATGCCCGAGGCAGGATTCGAACCTGCGACCGTAGCGGTCGCGCGGTTCCAGACTGTAGCGCCAGGACCGCTCGGCCACCAGCGGCCGGCAAGATCCCGAGTTCGGGTCTCGGTCCGGCACACAGTTTTAATCTTCGAGGAAGTTTCATATGGAGCAGTGTCTATTACAATTGTCGTAGGGACAGAAAACTGCTTTAAAAGATTCCTGAACCACTCAATAAAACGTGTGTGGTCCATGTGTTCATGGTAACCAAGTGTCTTTTTCGACCGAAAAACTAGAAGCGCAGCAGGAACAAAACCACTGGAGGAACCTGAATGGGCCACAGTTAATCTTACTCCTTTTCCCGCTGGCTAATGACCACCACTGCTTGCAGTCTCATCCGTCCAGCATTTACTGGCAGCTTTCCCGGCGTTAACCTACGTTCCGTAGAGGTATATCATGGAATGAATGTCCTTGCCCTCATTTTTGTGCAAGAATATGCTTCGAGCCGTTACAAAATACGCCTTTTCTGACATGACTATCCGTCCGTCTAGCGCTTTGTAGCGGAAACCCTTACTTCTCAACACAATTTTCAGTGAAGTTCTCCCACCTTCGAAAAGTCCACTTTCTTTTAATGATACTAGCAAACATTGCTACGGTAGGATACTCTTTCCTGCTGTAGTAAGCATAAATATACCTGCGAGTAGCATCAGTCTGGAAAGAAACCAAGTCGGTGACGGGATGAGGCTCATTTTTTCTTCTTTCCAGGAGTCGCTAAAAATACATTATCTGATCCAGACGCCTCGGAATCATTACGGCTCACATCTACATCTCACTACTTTTGCAGTAACACTCCCTTACTTACTACTGTTCTTGCACTAAGTCCAAGACTGTTGATGTGCGTTCCACTTCTTCATCAGCAGGAACTGATGGCGGTTCATGAATATTTACGTATTCGTTCTCCTGCTCATAAAAACCCACGAGTTCATAATAGCTACAGTGCCTGGCTGTTTGGCGGCACCTCTCGACGCAATGGATTGTCACGGCGCGAACGAACTCTTTCTGTGGCATTTTTTACGCATCAGAATTTTTAAAGCACAGAACAAAGCAAGCACACGGTAGAAGCCAACCACAATGCACGTTGTTTATGTACACATAAAACAAAGCCGTCAAAGCGGGAGCTTTGACGTCACGACCGGAAGCGATTACTGCGCTGGGATTGGTTCGTGTCGCACGCCTGGCGGCTCGCGCTCCTCACTCTTCACCTGTGAAACTGTTACGCCGCCATCCTGAAACGCATACGTCAAGTGCAAAGTTTCACCGACATCGGTACAGTTTTTTTTTTTCTTTACAAATGTTCAATTTCTGTACATTTACACTCTAACACACACCACGAAGGACTTATCCGAATGAGACAGAGATCGGTAGATGTGATGTACTTGCACAAACAGATGATTACAGTTTCAGAAAGATTGGATGATTTATTCAAGAGCAAGAGCTTCACAAATTGAGCAAGTTAGTAACAAGTTGGTCTACTTCTGGCCCTTATGCAAGACGTTATTCGACTTGACACTGATTGATACAATTGTTGGATGTTCTCCTGAGTGATATTGTTCTAAATTCTGTCCAATTGGCGGGTTAGATCGTCAAAATCACGGAATGGTAGGAGGGCCCTGCCTATAATGTTCCAAACGTTCTGAGCTGTGGGACATCCGACAACATTGCTGGACAAGGTACAGTTCGACAAACTGTAGAAACTCTCGCCGTACGCAGGCGGGCGTTATCCTGTTGAAATGTAAGCCCACGATGGCTTGCCATGAAGGGCAACAAAACGTGGCGTAAAATATCGTCGAATTACCGCTCTGCTTTAAAGGTCCAGGTATGAAATGAAATGGCACCCCAGACCATCAATCCTGGTTGTTCGATCGTTGTGGGGTCGTATGGTGGGCAACAGTCAGGTTGGTATCCCACCACTGCCCCTTTCTGTGAGCCGCTTATAATGGTCCTTGTGGTCACAGAAGCACCACTTGCACATCAGGTCAATGATAATGATAAATCCGAGGATCTGAGTGACTCTCTGACGATTGTCCGGTCCTCGCGCTCTGTCAAATGTTCAGATGTGTGTGAAATCTTATGGGACTTAACTGCTAAGGTCATCAGTCCCTGAGCTTACACACTACTAAACCTAATTTATCCTAAGGACAAACATACACACCCATGCCAGAGGGAAGACTCGAACCTCCGCCGAGACCAGCCGCACAGTCCATGACGGCCGCGCTCTGTCGTCTCTCTAGATAGACTGCTTGCTTCTTGACGCTGTGTTCGGCCATGATTCGCCCATTCCTGCCAACATCATCCAGTAGTGGCATCGTCCCTATTTAAATGTCAAACAATACGCGAATTACTCCAATCACCTTCTTTGAAACCAAATACACGTCCACTCTCAAGCGCTGACATCTGCGTATATTGTTCATGCGCCAGTCTGGGAGGCGTAGTTACTGTCCAACTGAATACATGGAAAGAAATTCGCAAAGAGCTTATACCCTGGTATCGACATTCCCCTGTTTACTATACGTGCCAGCTGTGCAGTAACATTGCGCTGCAGCGTCTTATATACATCCATCGGTCACCAAAATTTACAATTTTACATTTTCTGTCGATACCTGTATGAATATCAGTTAGTGACCCATTTGCATAATTCCTTCGTGGTGTGTCTTTTTTTCTTACAGTATATTATAGCAGTTGTGTTTACAACAATTAACACATCAAATTGAAGGTTGGCTCTGAGCACTATGGGACTCAACTGCTGAGGTCATTAGTCCCCTAGAACTTAGAACTAGTTAAACCTAACTAACCTAAGGACATCACAAACATCCATGCCCGAGGCAGGATTCGAACCTGCGACCGTAGCGGTCTTGCGGTTCCAGACTGCAGCGCCTTTAACCGCACGGCCACTTCGGCCGGCCAAATTGAAGGTAAACTAACCTAGTAACTCTTAACAAATGTTCAATGTGTTCACATTTAACTATATGGCACACATCCAATATAAAATCCAATTCTCCCCACAATTTGGTTAACAAGTCCCGAGCAATGGAAGCAGCAGCCTCTTGTCTTTTGTTACTCAAACGAAAAACTCGCGTGGCGTGAGATCAACTGAACGTGGAGGCCATTTGAAAATAGCTCTGTCGTATTGCTCATCACGACCAGTCCAACGGTCAGGGACTTCGAGGTACAACCACTCTCGTACAAACAGATGCATGTGTGGAGGGCATCCATCTTCTTGCCAATAAAGTTTTTAGTTTACCTTCTAAATCTGGAAAGAGCCATTATTGCAACATATCCAGATAGACTGTTAAGGGAGCTCCAGCGAAGAAAAAATGATATGTACGCTTGATGTAGGGACACAGCGCAGAAAACTTTTAATTTTGGGGAATCTCTTTGATATTGCACAAATTGATGATGATGTTCCGGTCCCCAGATAGGAACACCTCGTCATTTAAATGAAAAGTTGACTCAACACTGAACATCTCCGTAGCTAAATAGTCAGCAGGGCTGACTGCCATGCATAGCGACTGGGTTCGATCCTCGGCCAGGTTAGAGATTTTATCTGATCTGGGAATGGGTGTTGTGTTGTCCTCATTGTTATGACCAGATGAAGGTAAAATCGTCCGGCCATAACTATGGGTTCTTTGGTTACTCTGGAAGATGGATCATCTGAACTATTGTACAACATATGAAACACACAGGCTGGTGCCGTTCGGAGTGGCCGTGCGGTTCTAGGCGCTACAGTCGGGAGCCGAGCGACCGCTACGGTAGCAGGTTCGAAACCTGCCTCGGGCATGGATGAGTGTGATGTCCTTCGGTTGGTTAGGTTTAATTAGTTCTAAGTTCTAGGCGACTGATGACCCTCAGAAGTTAAGTCGCATAGTGCTCAGAGCCATTTGAACCATTTTTACACAGGGTGGTCCATTGATAGTGACCGGGCCAAATATCTTACGAATTAAGCATCAAACGAAAAAACTACAAAGAACTAAACTCGTCTAGCTTGAAGGGGGAAACCAGATGGCGCTATCGTTGTCCCACTAGATGCGGCTGCCATAGGTCAAACGATATCAATTGCGTTTTTTTTTTAAATATGAACCCCCATTTTTATTACATATTCGGGTAGCACGTAAAGAAATATGAATGTTTTAGTTGGACCACTTTTTTCGCTTTGTGGTAGATGGTGCTGTAATAGTCACAAATCTGTAAGTACGTGGTATCACGTAACATTCCGCCAATGCGGACGATATTTGCTTCGTGATACACTACCCGTGTTAAAATGGACCGTTTATCAATTGCGGAAAAGGTCGATATCGTGTTGATGAATGGCTATTGTGATCAAAACACCCAACGGGCGTGTGCTACGTATGCTGCTCGGTATCCTGGACGAGATCATCCAAGTGACCGGACCATTCGCCGGATAGTTACGTTATTTAAGGAAACAGGAAGTGTTCGGCCACATGTGAAACGTAAACCACGAACTGCAACAAATGATGATGCCCAAGTAGGTGTTTTGGCTGCTGTCGCGGCTAATCCGCACATCAGTAGCAGACAAATTGGACGAGAATCGGGAATCTCAAAAACGTCGGTGTTGAGAATGCTACATCAACATCGATTGCACCCGTACCATATTTCTATGGACCAGGAATTGCATGGCGACGATTTTGAACGTCGTGTACAGTTCTGCCACTGGGCACAAGAGAAGCTACGGGACGATGACAGATTTTTTGCACGCGTTCTATTTAGCGACGAAGCGTCATTCACCAACAGCGGTAACGTAAACCGGCGTAACATGCGCTATTGGGCAACGGAAAATCCACGATGGCTGCGACAAGTGGAACATCAGCAACCTTGGCGGGTTAATGTATGGTGCGGCATTATGGGAGGAAGGATAATCGGCCCCCATTTTCTCGAAGGCAGTCTAAATGGTGCAATGTATGCTGATTTCCCACGTAATGTTCTACCGATGTTACTACAAGATGTTTCACTGCATGACAGAATGGCGATGTACGTCCAACATGATGTATGTCCGGCACATAGCTCGCGTGCAGTTGAAGCGGTATTGAATAGCATATTTCATGACAGGTGGATTGGTCGTCGAAGCACCATACCATGGCCCGCACTTTCACCGGATCTGAAGTCACTGGATTTCTTTCTGTGGGGAAAGTTAAAGGACATTTGCTATCGTGATCCACCGACAAC
The DNA here is from genome assembly GCF_023898315.1 of Schistocerca nitens. NCBI lineage: Eukaryota > Metazoa > Arthropoda > Insecta > Orthoptera > Acrididae > Schistocerca > Schistocerca nitens. The sequence goes on from NC_064622.1 coordinate 230,352,130, forward strand.
GCCTGTCAATGCATGTGCGAACACTACGGAAGGCGAACTTCTCGCTGTTGAGAGGAATGTCGTTACACGTATTGCCAAATGCATTGAGGTTGACGGACATCATTTTGAGCATTTATTGCATTAATGTGGTATTTACAGCTAATCACGCTGTAACAGGATGCGTTCTCAGAAATGATAGGTTCACAAAGTTACATGTATCACATTGGAACAACCGAAATAAAATGTTCAAACGTACCTACGTTCTGTATTTTAATTTAATAAACCTACCTGTTACCAACGGTTCGTCTAAAATTGCGAGCCATATGTTTGTGACTATTACAGCGCCATCTATCACAAAGCGAAAAAAGTTGTCCAACTAAAACATTCATATTTCTTTAAGTACTACACGAATATGTAATAAAAGTGGGGGTTCCTATTCAATCTGGTTTCCCCCTTCAAAAATGTTCAAATGTGTGTGAAATCTTATCAGACTTAACTGCTAAGGTCATCAGTCCCTAAGCTTACACACTACTTAAGCTAAATTATCCTAAGGACAAACACACACACCCATGCCAGAGGGAGGACTCGAACCTCCGCCGGGACCAACCGCACAGTCCGTGACTGCAGCGCCTCAGACCGCTCGGCTAATACCGCGCGGCAACTGAAGTTCAAGACTCGCTTTCCAAACAAACTTCTTAGGACTATGACGCCTATGACGGTAAGTTGCTCCGATACATGCAACATCCTCTTCACACACTTTTACTCATTCCGTGCTTTTCCCTTAACACACACATTTAGTTGTTTCGAATGGACTAGAGTACCATCGGAGGATGTTTTTGAACCACGAGGGATCGCAATTAAACTTGAAACGAAACGCACGTTGAATTAAAATTACAGATTCACTCTTTGAAACTACGCAACACAATACGTTTTATGATCAGGGGTCGCCATTTTGCTTATGTGGTGTATATGTCGCTGCAGGCGAGAAAACAACAAAACGGTACTTGCGCGTGTGCTTCTCTAAGACCCTTCGAGTTACTCTTTAATTATGACCTTGAACCGACACACTACAGCACTTATAGTATTGATTCGATTGAAATTTATAACTGGGACACCCTTTTATGGACACCGTGTGTCTGTTCAAGATGTCCATGAACGACGGCTCCCTAGTTCGGGATCGGCTGAAACCGGAAGAAGTCGGTCGACTTAGGGCCACGATTATTTTGTGCCTGGCTGCTGCAAATATTGGCGCTCTAATAATACAGCAACCATTACGAAGCGATTGTCGTCCGTGACCAAACACTAAGAATATACAGAGAGGGGAAATGGAAAACGTTCTAAATGTTAAATCTGACATTTCTCGGGAGAATGAAAAAACAATGTATCTCTATTTGTACGAAACTAATTTGTATCCAAAACACTGAGAGGGTATACATGGAAGAAGCCTGGAGATACTGACAGGTTTCAGATAGATTATATAATGGTAAGACAGAGATTTAGGAACCAGGTTTTAAATTGTAGGACGTTTCCAGGGCCAGATGTGGACTCTGACCACAATCTATTGGTTATGAACAGTAGACTAAATCTGAAGAAACTGCAAAAAGATAGGAATTTAAGGAGATGGGACCTGGATAAACTGACTAAACCAGAGGTTGTACAGACTTTCAGGGAGAGCATAAGGGAACAATTGACAAGAATGGAGGAAAGAAATACAGTAGAAGAAGAATGGGTAGCTTTGAGGGATGAAGTAGTGAAGGCAGCAGAGGATCAAGTAGATAAAAAGACGAGGGCTAGTAGAAATCGTTGGGTAACAGAAGAAATATTGAATTTAATTGATGAAAGGAGAAAATATAAAAATGCAGTAAATGAAGCAGGCAAAAAGGAATACAAACGTCTCAAAAATGAGATCGACAGGAAGTGCAAAATGGCTAAGCACGGATGGCTAGAGGACAAATGTAAGGATGTAGATGTTTATCTCACTAGGGGTAAGATAGATACAGCCTACAGGAAAATTAAAGAGACCTTTGGAGAAAAGAGAACCACTTGTATGAATATCAAGAGCTCAGATGGAAACCCAGTTCTAAGCAAAGAAGGGAAAGCAGAAAGGTGGAAGGAGTATATAGAGGGTCTATACAAGGGCGATGTACTTGAGGACAATATCATGAAAATAGGAGAGGATGTAGATGAAGATGAAATGGGAGATACGATACTGCGTGAAGAGTTTGACAGAGCACTGAAAGACGTGAGTCGAAACAAGGCCCCGGGAGTAGACAACATTCCATTAGAACTACTGACAGCCTTGGGAGAGGCAGTCCTGACAAAACTCTACCATCTGGTGAGGAAGATGTATGAGAAAGGCGAAATACCCTCAGACTTCAAGAAGAATATAATAATTCCAATCCCAAAGAAAGCAGGTGTTGACAGATGTGAAAATTACCGAACAATCAGTTTAATAAGCCACAGCTGCAAAATACTAACGCGAATTCTTTACAGACGAATGGAAAAACTAGTAGAAGCCGACCTCGGGGAAGATCAGTTTGGATTCCGTAGAAATATTGGAACACGTGAGGCAGTACTGACCCTACGACTTATCTTAGAAGCTAGATTAAGGAAAGGCAAACCTACGATTCTAGCATTTGTAGACTTAGAGAAAGCTTTTGACAATGTTGACTGGAATACTCTCTTTAAAATTCTGAAGGTGGCAGGGGTAAAATTCAGGGAGCGAAAGGCTATTTACAATTTGTACAGAAACCAGATGGCAGTTATAAGAGTCGAGGGGCATGAAAGGGAAGCAGTGGTTGGGAAGGGAGTGAGACAGGGTTGTAGCCTTTCCCCGATGTTATGGCTTGGTTCAAATGGCTCTGAGCACTATGGGACTTAACATCTATGGTCATCAGTCCCCTAGAACTTAGAACTAGTTAAACCTAACTAACCTAAGGACAGCACACAGCACCCAGTCACCCGATGTTATGCAATCTGTATATTGAGCAAGCAGTAAAGGAAACAAAAGAAAAATTTGGAGTAGGTATTAAAATCCTTGGAGAAGAAATAAAAACTTTGAGGTTTGCCGATGACATTGTAATTCTGTCAGAGACAGCAAAGGACTTGGAAGAGCAGTTGAACGGAATGAATACTGTCTTGAAGGGAGGATATAGGATGAACATCAACAAAATCAAAACGAGGATCATGGAATTTAGTCGAATTAAGAAGAGTGATGCTGAGGGAATTAGATTAGGAAATGAAACACTTAAAATAGTAAAGGAGTTTTGCTATTTGGGAAGCAAAATAACTGATGATGGTCGAAGTAGAGAGGATATAACATGTAGACTGGCAATGGCAAGGAAATCGTTTCTGAAGAAGAGAAATTTGTTAACATCTAGTATAGATTTAAGTGTCAGGAAGCCATTTATGAAAGTATTTGTATGGAGTGTAGCCATGTACGGATGTGAAACATGGACGATAAATAGTTTGGACAAGAAGAGAATAGAAGCTTTCGAAATGTTGTGCTACAGAAGAATGCTGAAGGTTAGATGGGTAGATCACATAACTAATGAGGAGGTACTGAATAGGATTGGGGAGAAGAGAAGTTTGTGGCACAACTTGACTAGAAGAAGGGATCGGTTGGTAGGACATTTTCTGAGGCATCAAGGGATCACCCATTTAGTATTGGAGGGTAGCGTGAAGGGTAAAAATCGTAGAGGGAGACCAAGAGATGAATACACTAAGCAGATTCAGAAGGATGAAGGTTGCAGTAGGTACTGGGAGATGAAGAATCTTGCACAGGATAGAGTAGCATGGAGAGCTGCATCAAACCAGTCTCAGGACTGAAGACCACAACAACAACAACAACACTGAGAGGGTATTCAGATACCACAGAATTATGCCGCTCACTGCATCACCGCAAAAAAATGAGATACATTAGAAAATAACTACTTTATTAGGAATTTTATATGCCCAATACCATGAGACTGACTTGTTCTAAATGTCAGTATGAAAGTTTTTACAAGTTGATTCTTGCCGAGAAGAAAACAGCAACAAGTCGTGTTAACAATGCTATTTATTTACACAAATAGTGCCGTTACCGGTTTCGAATCGTTGATTTCACCTTCAGACGGCTGTTAACGTTTATGATGCGTTTTTTGCTGTTTACATTTTTTGCCGGTTGTTGCGTTTAAATAGCATTATTAACAGGGGCTGGTTACTATTATCTTCTTCGGTAGAATCAACTTGTACTCGTACACAACCGTGGTTCCAAGAATCATTAATACAGAGGAAGAACTTTCAATCTGTAGTTATAGAAGTACATCAATTCAGCATTAGTTTTTCAACCAATGGAAATATAGTCAACAAAAACCACTTCTCGTATATTTTAAATTTTCTAACTCCAGAGGTAAGCATGCACAGCTACACTCTCCGCCGCTGTCAATGTTTTGGGCTTCGATAGACGGAGCTTGCTACTGCTTGTTCACAACGTTCTAAACCAGAGCTCCTTAGTTCAGTATCAGCAGATAAAGGGTCAGCTTCATCCCACTACTATTTTCTTTCCAGCTGCTACCAACATAAGCGATCTAAAAATACTATAAAATACCAATTGTGGTGTCACCGCCAGACACCACACTTGCTAGGTGGTAGCTTAAATCGGCCGCGGTCCATTAGTACATGTCGGACCCGCGTGTCGCCACTGGCAGTGATCGCAGACCGAGCGCCACCACAAGGCAGGTCTCGAGAGACGTACTAGCACTCGCCCCAGTTGTACGACGACGTTGCTAGCGACTACACTGACGAAGCCTTTCTCTCATTTGCCGAGAGACAGTTAGAATAGCCTTCAGCTAAGTCCATGGCTACGACCTAGCAAGGCGCCATTAGTTACTTCATGAATCTAAAGAGTCTCACTTGTATCATCAAGAATGCTGTATACCAAAGGACGATGTAAACGTTAAGTGTTCTAGTAGCTACGTTCTTTTCTTTATCACATTCATCACGTATCCTGTTCCAGACTTCGCGCCAGTCGGCGTGTGTGTACGTGTGCCCTTTCGGCTACCCGTCTCTGTGGACTGGCTGCCTTGTCAGTCCACAACACCAATACAATGCCTATGGACACCGTAGCTAATACAAAGTGGATGTGCCATGTCAAACAAGTAAGCACATGTATAGTGCCAGCCCTGTGAGTCGAAAACGCGGGCTTATCCCCCCTACATCACCCTCTCCTCCTCCCGTCGCACCCCTCAGCACGCGATGCGCTCAGTATTGTTGGACTGAGTTTGCTTGTTATGTTCCGCACACCTCCTGACAATATAATGAGGATTTCGTGAACAAACTATACCTCTGCTCCCCACATCCCCTCTGAAAATTCAGTCAGGATGTCGTCAACAAACTAAAGATGATTTCTTATTCTTAAATGTCATAAGCTCTCTAGTCAACTCTTTATTCATTGTTCCAACTGGGTACAATGACCTTCCTCCTCTCTTACATATCCTCTACAGTGCCAATATGCCGAAAAACTAACCTGTCTATGGTTTAACCAGTGATTGTTAACCCTAGTACTCTACGGTGCTTGTACCAATATATCCTCCCAATCTTACATTTACACTCTCTCCACCTCCTACCCTAATAGCCCTTTAAGCGCCTCCACTTCCCTGACCATTATATTTATATCTGCCTAGAGATCTCCTCATTCTTCCAGCTTTAATCGAATACTCCTCTTTATCCCTACACTCGTCTGTCCTGTGCAAGCCTCTTTATCTCTGCAAAACTACTGGCCCCTGGATGAATCCTTTCAACTGATTCCTTTAAAAGTAGTCCCTCCTGTTTTGTGTTGGGACTGCCTTTCGCCTTATACCAAGGACTTCGGGTAGCTGAGAGCTATCTGTTCCACAAATACCACACTTTCCATTTTCTACCTGGTCCTGAGTGCCAAATCGTCTTAAGTTCTATGAATATTAAAGGATTATTAGCCCTATTTTCTATCCTGAGGAGAAAACAGGACAGTAGAAATTTTACTAGTGAACTTCAGAAGGTCTGATCAGGGTTCACACTTTACTAAACATTTCAAGTAATTTTCTCACGGAAGTTATATGTGGTTAGAGATCACAAGAGGAAGAAAGATGTCCAGGTATGCACAGTATGGCGAAGACTGACAAACCAAGTACTGCATAATGAACATTTGTTTAACAGATGGAGCGTACTCTTGAAACTGCATTTTCACGTAACACACATAAAAATACTAATCCTATGGCTCCATATGAACAAACGACAATAACATACTAATGATCATTTACCAGGAAGGGTTAGTTGCATTAAGAAAACGCATCCTGGATGAGCAATTGCTCACCCACAAAGATTCAAACTCACCGAGTACTTGAAATCAAAGCTTACCACTTTCCACTTTCAAAGATGGGTCGCGATTCACAGCGAAAATCGTCATGGATGCTAAATGGACAAACGACACATGGAGTGAATCGTGATCGGTTAAGGACCGAAATCGGTTTGCCTCTGAATTTACGTGAAATGATAGTCTACTGAAACCACCACACGTGAAAATCCCACACTGATCCTAACCATGGATTTTATTCCTTATACAGAATACTGATGCAAAGTCGAACGAACCGTCATCCAACAATCACTGTGCACGTGTGTACAGAAACAACACGTCATACTCACTCCACCATGGAGCAGCGACCGTTTGCTTTCTCAACTCTTCCGACTCTTCCGCACCCTTGTAAGTTCGATCTGAGATCTAAACTGCCTCGCCTTGGCGTACGGAGAGTGAACGATCTTGGTGGTGGCGCACTGAGTAATCACCAGGATGAATTTTCCATTAAGAGCAGGCGTCTCCTCGAATCACAAACCGGGAGAGACAATGCCCGGTTATTTGCGCCTAAAATTTTCCACTCCGTTCAACAACTGAACTTTTGAAGACGGCGTCCCTATGGGTGGATTCAAAAGCCCCATTCACGGATGCTAGATTACACGGTGGGGATCAAGCGTAGGCAGGCTTTGAGCTGTGGCGTCACTGTGCACTCTCTGAGACCTACGAGAAAGACAGGGCGCGGCGCTTACGTCACGAAGGTAAGCCTGCGCTCGCTCGCTCAACGCAACAGACAAACTACGTTTCTACAACTGTAAACTCGTAACTGGGTGTCTACGTACAAACGAGAATTGTATCTTCTACTGGAATCCGCTATTATGGTGTCTTACCGTTAGTAGTCCTACAATGATCATAAGACCATAGGTCTACTAATAATTTGTTACGGCTCTACTGAGGCATAATAAAAATAAAATCATGCGAAAGTAATTATCAGTTGCATAAGGCACCACTTCTTGTATGAAATGAGGACTGCTAAGCAGAAGAGACTGAATGCTATAAACAAGACGTAATATCATCTACACCGAGCGAGGTGGCGCAGTGGTTAGACACTGGACTCGCAATCGGGAGGACGACGGTTGAATCCCGCGTCCGGCCATCCTGATTTAGGTTTTCCGTGATTTCCCTAAATCGCTCCAGGCAAATGCCGGGATGGTTCCTTTCAAAGGGCACGGCCGGCTTCCTTCCCCGTCCTTCCCTAATCCGATGAGACCGATGACCTCGCTGTCTGGTCTCCTTCCCCAAAACCAACCAATATCATCTACATCGAGTACTGAACTTAAATTGAATTTTGTTGTACTACTGTTAATCAGTAAGAGTTCATATCAGCAGATTTCGTTAGAAGATTCAGTTCTCGTTAGTACGTACACGTCCAGCTGCGAGTTAACTGGTTTAGAAACGCATTTTGTTTGCTGAGCTGAGCGAGCGAGCCAGTGCAGGCCTTCCTCCGTGACGTACGCACCGCGGCCTGCCTTCGTCCTTTCTCGTGGGCCTCGGAATCCACTCGTCACACCGCACTGCATTGAAGCTTACAGGCGCGTAGAACGCATCTGTGGAACTCATTTGCCGGCATGAATATAATCGAAATTTTCCATGTTTTGTGTATTACTATTGTTGTTATTATTACTAAACTTTATATTAGTTAAGATATTTCTTCTACGCTCGGCGAAATGCTAGTGTAAAGCCTCCAAATGACAACCAATTTGACCATCTTGGAGGGCACTGCTTTTTTTTCTGGGGGAAGAGGGTCACACAGTACTACTTAAAGTAGTAAAGGAGAATTGCTATTTGGGGAGCAAAATAACTGATGATGGTCGAAGTAGAGAGGATATAAAATGTAGACTGGCAATGGCAAGGAAAGCGTTTCTGAAAAAGAGAAATTTGTTAACATCGAATATAGATTTAAGTGTCAGGAAGTCGTTTTTGAAAGTATTTGTATGGAGTGTAGCCATGTATGGAAGTGAAACATGGACGATAAATAGTTTGGACAAGAAGAGAATAGAAGCTTTTGAAATGTGGTGCTACAGAAGAATGCTGAAGATTAGATGGGTGGATCACATAACTAATGAGGAGGTATTGAATAGAATTGGGGAGAAGAGGAGTTTGTGGCACAACTTGACTAAAAGAAGGGATAGGTTGGTAGGATATGTTCTGAGGCATCAAGGGATCACCAATTTAGTATTGGAGGGCAGAGTGGAGGGTAAAAATCGTAGAGGAAGACCAAGAGATGAATACACTAAGCAGATTCAGAAGGATGTAGGCTGCAGTATAGGCTGCAGTACATACTGGGATATGAAGCAGCTTGCACAGGATAGAGTAGCATGGAGATCTCCATCAAATCAGTCTCAGGACTGAAGACCACAACAACAACAACCTGTGGTGCGAAGAAGCCCCCTTTAATGTGAAAGTCTTTAAATGTATTAACAGGTTTTCGTTTTCTATTCTGGAAAGTTATGTGACAACTTTTTAAACTTTTTCAGTTTTTGTCTTTGCTCACTCTCAGTTCACTTACAACCTCTGCATTTTTTCACTTGTTTATAGCTTCCATTCTGATGAAAGTGCGTTTCATTACGAAACACATTACAGCAAAACTAAAAACTCCGCCCGAACAGGCCTTGAAAGCCCTACGCTACCGACCGGTCGCCGTGTCATCCTCAGCCCACAGGCGTCCGTGGATGCGGATATGGAGGGGCATGTGGTCAGCACACCGCTCTCCCGGCCGTATGTCAGTTTGCGACACCGGAGCGGCTACTTCTCAATCAAGTAGCTCAAGGGCTCAGTGCACCCTGCTTGCCAACAGCGCTCGGCAGACCGCCTGGTAACCCATCCAAGTGATAAACCAACCCGACAGCGCTTAATATGGGTGATCTGACGGGAACCGGTGTTACCACTGCGGCAAGGCCGTTGGCACTACAGAAAAGTCATGACAAAAGATAACGCTTTATAGGATCGGCAGCGTAAAGTCGCAGTCTTTGTAATATCTTCAGATGACTAGTTAGTACATCGTTCTTCCATAACCCCCTGTTGTTGACAGTCAGAAAAAGAGCCCTGAATAATTTTTTGAACATGTTGTAATTTCAGTAATTCATCGCTACATCAAGAGAGACGATCCTTTAAATCTGCGTTCTATTGCTTAAGGTCTGTTACTTATGTTCCCATAACTTCTAAGTCCGCAACTCGTGGTCGCGCGGTAGCGTTCTCGCTTCCCGCGCCCGGGTTCCCGGGTTCGATTCCCGGCGGGGGCAGGGATTTTCTCTGCCTCGTGATGACTGGGTGTGGTGTGATGTCCTTAGGTTAGTTAGGTTTAAGTAGTTCTAAGTTCTAGGGGACTGATGACCATAGATGTTAAGTCCCATAGTGCTCAGAGCCATAACTTCCAAGTTTTCGCGTTAGCGCGCATTGTTGCATTAATAGCAGTTTTTGTTTTCGCGATTTCATTTTGTACAGTAGTGATTACTTCATTAGTTGGTATTATATTTTTCGGTAAAATATCTCCTACTCTTTTACGGTAACTTTAGTTTTGTGCCAGAATATGTCTCTTATTATTAGATTTGTTACTAAATCAGCACCTGGGGATGGTAGTTGGATCAGCACCAGTCTTCAACTTGCGTTTCGAAGGAATATTCAATAGTTCAGTTTTCCAATCCCTTTCGTGATCCGAATCAGTAAAATATATTGAGAAGACACAAACGAATCTACACGTTTACAATCTTTTGTCCATTTTCATTTCGTCTCACTGTTTTTAGGAAGTGTATGAAACTGCTGTGAATAGTACAATTGGCAATCACGCAGCAAACCGTTATTTTTCACTTAAACACTTACTCTAAGAAAGCCTTCGATACACTGACAATTACGGCGTAACTCTGCACTCAATCGCCAGTCACTATTACAAATTCACACTGCCGTAAAGAAAGTTGCCTTCGCTCGTAAACGCAATTACCACACAATACGTTATGACAATTGCGGGCTACTGACCGCTGGTTGGGTTCACTCTGACGTAAGCGGCGCAGTTGGCTACTGTACATACCCTACCGTGTATTCGATTAACCGTGGGCCCAGCTGCGTTATCACACGTCTAGGGAGTAGGGACCTGCAGCCGAGTGTGGCGACAATGTTGCGATGGATTGTCTCGCCACCAGAGATTACATTCAACTGCCATCCCAAGCTGCTACTGCAAAGCTAAACCAAGAAATTACATCTGAATTTGCCTAGTACCATGCGTTTCTAATTACACTCACTTTCATTCAAACAAGCAAGCATCCATGTATGGTACAGGTGGTTATAGGAACATGTTGCACGATCAGTTATAATAAAGATAAAGGTAAACACATATACTTTAGGTCCCCGGCATGATTTCCCCCCATGGCACGGAGTAAGTGCAGGCAGAGAAAAGATAATCTGCTGAATATGATAAAGCAAAAACCACAAAATTATATGAGAAGGCGACTGATTGACGTTTTTTACCTTCCTTTAGTCTTGTTTGTCCTATGAACTGATCCCTTTTTTCAGCCAAGTTGTGACACAAATGTTTGTTTCCCCGGCCGCTGTGGCGGAGCGGTTCTAGGCGCTTCAGTCCGGAACCGCGCTGCTGCTGCGGTCGCAGGTTCGAATCCTGCCTCGGACATGGATGTGTGTGATGTCCTTTGGTTAGTTAGCTCCAAGTAGTTCTAAGTCTAGGGGACTGATGACGTCAGATGTTAAGTCCCATAGTGCTTAGAGTAATTTTTTGTCTGTTTTCCCAAAAAAAAAATGTACAAATGTGTGTGAAATCTTATGGGACTTAACTGCTAAGGTCATCAGTCCCTAAGCTTACACACTAATTAACCTAAATTATCCTAAGGACAAACACACACACACATGCCCGAGGGAGGACTCGAACCTCCGCCGGGATCAGCCTCTCAGTCCATGACTACAGCGCATAAGACCGCTGGGCTAATCCCGCGTGGCTTTGTTTTCCCAAATCAGATTCAGCACCGCTTCGTTAGTTATTCAAAGTACCCGTTTTACAGATACATTCCGTTACCCTTATTTTAATTTCGTCGATGTTCATCTTATATTGTCTTTTCAAGGTGTCATCCATTCCATTCAGTTGATTTTCCAATTCCTCTGCTGTCTCTGACTGAATTATAATTTCATCTTTTAAGACAAGCCATAAAGTCAGATGTTCTCAACATTTCTCTGGGGCCCAAACTGATCATCCCCAAGGTTGTCTTCATTCTACTCTCTTGCAAATAATTCACGTCAATATCGTGACATTACTATCACGTATCACTACGTAATACTGATCCATTTTTACCGCTATTTCGTAGCTAGATTTATTCAGAGAGTACTGCACACATTTGCTAGGAGGAAAGCTTTGCATTTTTCTCTTTGGAATGGTGTTCTCCTGATCTCGGAAGGAGATGGTCAGTGAATCTCATTAGGAAGCGCGAATGGGAGATGGGCAATTTTCGGAGAAAAGGCACCTGCCCTTGTCAGCAGAGCTGGTACCTCTTCTGCGCGAAGTGCCGCCAGTGCCACCTGCATGAAGTAACTCGGCGTGACAGCTTTTCCTAAGCGGTTCGGACATCAAGGAACGAGAGAGCAAGACGCCGCCGGATCACGTTGAGAAGGTCCATTGCTCACAATCCAAAATTTTGTGTACCAAATCGAATGGAGTCGTCTCGCCACCGTGCTTGGTGCGATGTAGCCGATCAGTCGATGGTGTAATGCCCTATCCCAGTGTCATCCTCTTATCTGTTACGGTGCGTTTTGAACTCCAAGAGTGGGAAATTTCTGCAGCGTTCCTCCTAAAAAATGGTTCAAATGGCTCTGAGCACTATGGGACTTAACTTCTGAGGTCATCAGTCCCCTAGAACTTAGAACTTCTTAAACCTAACTAACCTAAGGACACCACACACATCCATGCCCGAAGCAGGGTTCGAACCTGCTACCGTAGCGGTCGCGCGGTTCCAGACTGTAGCGCCTAGCCGGCCGGAGTGGCCGTGCGGTTCTAAGCGCTACAGTCTGGAGCCGGGCGACCGCTGCGGTCGCAGGTTCGAATCCTGCCTCGGGCATGGATGTGTGTGATGTCCTTTGGTTAGGTAGGTTTAATTAGTTCTAAGTTCTAGGCGACTGATGACCTGAGAAGTTAAGTCGCATAGTGCTCAGCGCCATTTGTAGCGCCTAGAACCGCCCGGCCACCCCGGCCGGCGCGTTCCTCCTCCCCCACATTGGTAAGAGCATTGAGTCGTCCCCTTCACAATGCGTTTTCGACAGTTAGGCGGTTGAGGGCCACGACTGAGATTTTGGGTCATCTGCACCGGGCCGTCATGCTGCGGTCATTCAATGCTCGCCTGCCATGAAGAACACTCGTCTCCTGGCTGCCATTTGGTGCTGGTGGGCACATGGTTTGTTGAGTTTGGGGAAATGTAGTTGTCGCAATAGCTGTAACGTGATCCATATTTCGAGCAGTCCGTCGCTTGTTTACTCTGCCACACAAAGTCACATTGCTAGATTTGATTTTGATTTGTAGCAGCTTTTTGTATATTGATTTTGATATCGCAGGCTGCCCAGATAAGCAGATGTTCTTGTGCTTTCTCCATATAGTCTTCCACACCTTTTGGTGCCTCCTCACAGTGTTACCGTCATTTCGTAATTTGATCTGAATTTTAGAGAATCCTGTTCTCTTTCAACTTTATGATTTTTGTCAATCGTTACAATAAATAAATATGTTAGTATCAGTCTTCACTTAGATTTACATTGTCCTACGACTTTTCCATTGTTAGACGACCCACTAATAGTAAATGTAACCTGATGCACACCTAAGCCTGTTGTTCGAAACGTGGCGGCGTTATCGTTGTGCACAGTGGCCAAACTCAACCGTAAGTTGTATTAAAAATTCAGAGAAAAGAACGAGCATTACACTCGCTCGTCTCGCATGATCACAGATTTGTTTTATAACAAGCGTTGCAATTACGCTCTTCAACTTGGATCGAGAACGGTGACAAAACTTTCCGTATTTTGCATCCAGGCTTATTAAACTTATAATTTCTTCTTTGGAATAGGAATTATTACTTTCTTCTTGAAGTCTGAGGGTACTTCACCTGACTCATACATCTTGCGTATCAGGTGGCATAGCTTTATCATGACTGACCTTCCCAAGGATCTCAGTAATTCCGAATGAATGTCATTCACTCCAGAGGATGCCATCATCATTATACCATACTTTAAAGTTGCATATCATTGGGAAATATAACGACTGTGCTTTCCATTTGCTTCCAGCAGTTCTCAGTACCACGACAGCAAGACCATGTTGGCTGGTGTTTAAAGACCAGTTCACTCAATCTTCCTGATTGGTGCCCCTGCAATGACCGAAGAGGCTGCGATCCCTCTTCAGGAAGCGTGTTTACAGTATCTGGTCTCTCTCTAGACACCCCTTTGAAGTGGTTGCACCTATGTTGCAGCTATCTGTATCGCAAAGGCACGAAACCACCCCGTCACGGAAAGGGCCACGAACCGGGGGAATTCTTTAGATGTTATATTCCTGAAATAGCAAAAAGCACGCAACTCTTGAAGAAGACTTAGAAAAGGCACACCAGAAGAAGGCATATATTAGTGGAACATCTGATAAAAAATACAAGAGTGATCGATTCGATACTAGAAGGACCATTGGAAGGCCGATATTGCTCTTTGAGATAAATATTTTAATACGTAAAACAGATTAGAGAGGACGCCGTGACTGGGAGAAACGTAGAGATGAAAAAATTATCGCAGGGTATGGATAGATCGACGACAGCATTATACCAGCTGTAAGACCTAAAGAGTAAAATTTTGAAACAAAAGTAAACAAAGAGAAAATTTTAATTATATATCCGACATTGAAACACCAATGGAGAGTACATACTAGGTGCGACAATAAAGTAATGAGACTGATGTGAAAAAAAATGTTGCTTATCGTTTCAGTGAAGTTTAGTGTTGTCTCCTTCAAAGTAGTTCCCTTCCGATTGCACACACTTTTTCCAGCGGTTCTGCCATTGATGTTAACATTTCTGGAACTCATCTTCTGTAATATCCTCCAAGACTCTCGTCACAGCTTTTTGTACGTCTTGTGTTGTTTGAAAATGGTGTCCCTTGACCGCCGTTTTGACTCTTGGAAATAGAAAAAAGTGGCACAGAGCGATATCTGGTGAATAAGGTAAATTTGTTTTGAGGTTAAAAATTGCTGTTGTGGTGTGAGATTTTTGGGGACCATTTTTGCACAAATCTTTCTCATACAAAGATCTTCAGTTATTGTTAGACGAACCGTTTCTCGATTGATGTTCAGTTCTTCTGCAATCATTTTCATGGATAATCTTCGATCAGATCGTACGAGTTCACGCACCCTGGCCAAGTTGACATCCGTCCGTGAGGTTGATGGTTGTCCACTGCGGTCTTCATCTTCAACATTCGTTCTGCCTTCACTAAACATTTTATGCCAATGAAAAACTTGAGCTCTTGACATAAGTTTTCGTTGCGTTTTCACCCAATTTAATGCAAAAAGAAATGGATTACCATTGCGCAATATTATGCAGTTCCATTTCTGTGACGAGAGACACAAACAAGTGTTAACTTACTACAGCACAACTCACAACTGAGCAGTTGCATTGATGTGCTGCTTGGACTAGAAGCAGCATATAGACAAAGGTCAAAGATATTGTGCCTACGCAAGCCTGCACGGTTGCCACATCTTGCAAAGAAAATTAGTCTCATTACTTTATTGTCGCACCTCGTATACTGACTGACAAAACGGGTTTATCGCCCTGAAGACATGGCCAAATGTCAGTGTAACTTCGTAAGCGTACATACAACCTGCCAGTATTTGAACGATTAGAGTTGCAGTCCTCCGTGACAGGTTAATCAGCCACAGAGTGCATCTGTGTTGTTCGTGTTTGGTGTTGTAATCTGGCCTGGTAGGGTACACGGGAGACGCGAACAGCGCAGGGTGTTGAGTGATCACTGTGAAGCACACGGAGAGATCGCGTACTCGTATGAGACAGCGTTGTCAGCACCTGACAGAAGTTGAAATGGTGTTATTGTAGGTCTCTATTTGGCTGAGTAGTCAAATGGTGCAAAAGCCTGATTTGAGGTGCATTCCGATGTGACAGTGGCCATACGACGGACTACATGGAAACTTGAGGGCAGGCACATGCGTCGTCAAGTTTCTGGTCGACTACGTCCGATCACCACAAGAGAGGATAGCTGTTCTGTGCACCGAGTACATCGTAATCACTTTGCATCTTCGCACGCCATACGAGAACAAGTGTCATCATGCGGCATTAATTGGATATCAGGAGCAGAATTACGGAATTACATCCCATACTTAGGCTGACACTAACACTGTTGTGGGCTAGGGCCGTGAACTTTGATGAAAAGGACTAATACAGGTGTCCTGGTAGGACCGATGCATGTGCTCTAGAGCAGCATACACACAATGAGAGTAATACAGAATAGCGAATAGTAAAATATAATGATGAATTTTGCTAACGCTGTTTCAGGTTTAGTGTATCCGTCCAGCGTTGACTATAGTTCCATGAACAATCTAAATAATGTTTCAGAACTAAAGTCGGAAGAAAACTAATCTTCTGTCTTGATGTACTATTCTAAGAACAGTTCCAACTAACAGTACTCAGTTATATCTACCTCTGGGCAAGCGGTGTCTGTCCGTATACGATAGCTCTATCCACTGTTTTGTTCCTCCTGAACTCGAACCACACTCTGCCTATCGGGCCGCTGTTTCTAGCTCACTCGACGACTTCAGGACTTGAAGACACGACGAACGTTCTGCAGGAACTCCCTAGCAAGACTCGGACTGACTTACAGCCTGCAACTGACAACTTCTGCTCAAGCACGGTTACTTATGGACGCGACTCTTTTTCCTCGTGGTCCTGCCGCTCCAGGGGGCGTGATCCTCGCGGGAAGCGTGATTGGTTTGCGTGCAGCGATGTTCCTGCTGCGAACGGACGTCCACAGTACTTCTGGTACCAACCGCTGCAAACTCTTCTTGTGTGGTATCTCACAAGGTAAACTCCCCAGCGCAACCCCCTCAGATTTAGTGGTAAAGTGGCCGAGCGGATACCCATCAAAAACAGAACACAGATCAACAGCAAGAAGGTGTACCGAACTGTGAAAAAAGAAAGCAAAATGGAAACAGTGAGCGGTCCAGATTCAAGATCTACAAAATATCTACAACATTAACCAGTCATCCGCCCCCAATTCTCATATGAACGCCCCTCCCCTTGGTGAACAAGGGATCCAGCAGTTCGCCACAGCCTCATTTCCTTCAATACAGCCTCACTTTTTCACGTTACCCCCACACAGCCGACTCGTCAATCGATGAAGTGTCTTCTGCATGCCTCACACAAGATGCATACTGCCATAACCCTGCTCCAACAGAGAAATAACAGTGCTGAGAAGTCGGAAGTAATTCGAGGAATAACTACAGTTCCATCTCGTGAAGTGTGTGGTTGCACCGCACTGGCTGTGTTCCGGACCAGTAGCGGCAAGCGGCTCGGCATTGTGTCTGTGGAGTATAGCGGACTCCTACTGCACCGGCTGTGACCGCCTGGCGGAAAGGAATGCCGCGGACACAACGGCAGGGGCGCGCGCGACAACCTGCAGCGCCACGTAAAGCAGCGCCAGTTTACTGCCGGGGACTCCAGGGGCCGTGGGAAACGGCAGGGGATTCCCCTAGTGTACGCGCAAGCGCGCCTCGACGTGGCCGGGCAGCAGGTGCTGAGCTCTCCTGTTGTACTAAAGTGCGCGTCATATATCTTGGCGGCCGAGTTTAGGTTCATTCTGCGTATCTGACGTCACAAAACACAGTCAGCCAATGAACAGAGAACGACGTTGCCAGATCTCGACTGCAGTGCAGAGCACGGACGAGTGTCTTCAGTTTTAGAAACGTTCAGTCATAAATAAAGTAATAGAACAAAAGCAATGTCTTGATAGCAGACTTTCTTTTATAGAAAGTTTGGAAAAAGCATTCTTTATACCAATTGCTTCATATTCTATTAATTAATTAAACCAAACAAGCAATAAGACTCCTAATTCAGGTGATAGCAAGGAAAGGTGTTTGTTTCAATCTCACGAACTGCTTTTTCGCAATAAAGAACAACGGTAATTGTTTATTTCCTATTGTACTTCGACGAAGCGTGAGTAATTCATAGTCATACCAACAGTGTTTATAAGTAGTTGTGTGAGGTGTTAAAGTCCTTATGGAGTTACGCTGTTCGATGAGCTGAGGTAGCGTAACGGTTAAGGTGTTGGGCTGCCTAGTGAGAGGTTATCAGTTTAAACCTTGTGCGGTGCTTAATATTTTCTTTATTTAAAAACAATATTGGAGTGCCTTACTTCACGAAATTTATTCGTTTGAATGAAATTTCTAGTGCTTTGCCTCTTCATTAACTTTTTCGCTGCTGCAGACACGTGCTCCCCGCATTCCGCACTGTGCGCGATTTTGTCATCACTGCACTTCTCGCCTGTGCACACACATGGTGTTCCCACTGCTTTGACACACTTATCATTCGATTTCACAAAAACTATTTGGCCAAAAAATTTGATTTTTACACGTCTTCTTGACTGATACCTTCCCCCCATAAATGACTTAATTTTGTTTTGATGCGCAGCATTAAATGTAGTAAACCATTGCACGAAATTTTGAAGAGTTAGCGTATACTTTCCGTATGGTCGATTTTAGTTGCCACAATGTTGAGAATGAAATGTGGACAAGATACCTAAATTTCATATAATATTTACTGTATAACAATATCTCATTTAATTTAAGTATCACATAGGTGTCGTATGTAATATTGAGAAATATTCCGTCTTTCACGACTGTAATAAAAGTTTTATTTACACAGGGCGCGTTTGGCTTTATTTTAAAGCACTTCCATCGGTGAAAGGAATGGCACATACACAATGGTATTCATGTTCTATTTCTTGTTTTTGTTCCACAGTCGCAGTTTTACCAATGGTATTGAAATATATCCCTCTTCTGCAACTGTAATAAGCGACTTATTTAGACCAAACGCGTTTCTCTCTTTTGAAGCATCATAAGAGGACTGTATTTTGTGTCCTCCATTGCCAAGTCACCTTTTGTAGTTCTGTGCTGCGGTAGCACAATATTCAACGTTTGTGTTGGCTCATCAGTGTTTTAGCAAATAAATGCTGTTTGTGTGTGTCACACACAAAATTATATTTGACATAGCTCTGAGCACTTCACTGACATACGGTATATTCAAGTCCTAATGTTTTTGTAAGTCCACAGTTTTGTTTAATGTATTTTGTCTACTTCCTTTTGATTGATTTAAGTGCTTTAAAATAAAGCCAAACGTGCCCAGTGTAAGTAAAACTTTTGTTACAGTTGCGAAAGGTGGAATATTTCTCAATATTACATACGACACTTATGTGGTACTTAAATTAAATGAAATATATAGGTATCTTGTCCACATTTCATTCTTAACATTGTGGCAACTAAAATCGACCATCCGGAAAGTATACTCTATGGACTTTACCTCTGCAAACTCTTCAAAATTTCGTGCAATGGTTTACTATATTTAATGCTGCATAATAACTGCGTTGAACATCGAAACAAAATTAAGTCATTTATGGGGGGAAGGTATCAGTCAAGAAGATAGGTAAAAATCTAATTTTTGAGCCAAATAGTTTTTGTGGAATCGAATGATAAAGAGTGTCAAAGCAGTCGGAACACAATGTGTCTGCACAGGCGAGCAGTGCAGTGACAAAATCGCCCACAGCGCGGAATGCAGGGAGCACGTCTTTGTAGCAGCGAACGGGTTAATGCGGCCGTGGTGGCTTTACTTCATGAACTGCGCGTTCCCCCTAAAACGTAAGCTTGCGAACTATGCTATACTATGGCGCTACTTCTCTTGGCGCGTGCGTCGTGTGCAACTGGCAACGCAGCAATCTCCCGCGTCTAGGCGGGCATGCGCGAGCCGCCAAGATAAAAGAATTGAACTATAGCAGTAGCAGCAGCAGCATGTATCCGTCCGAAAATGGGAGCACTTCCACTCCTGGATTATGGGTGCAGTATGTTGTTTATTCGATACAAAATTCTCTCGAATTTCTACCAGTCATTGCCTCTTACATCGTTAAATTGCAGATATGACATAGCCTGCTGTGACGTAGAATACTGTGGTTCTAACAATCATTATATAAGCTTGAAACGTCCCCTTAGAAAAATTATTGAATTACTGTGCTGATAAATCCCTTACGTTATTTGATTTTCAAACAGCTGAGCAAAACTGAACGTACTCAGACATTTCGCTCTTTACCTATTCTGATCAACACTAAACTGACACACAAGATTTTTATCGCAACGCAATCTGACTTTCAATAATCCCTACAAAAGAATGGCCCTGACTAACATTAACCTATACCTTTCACAAATCACTTACCTCACAAAAATCTTCGTTACTCGAACTACTGCAATACGGCGAGCGCCACTACTGCCAGCTAAATAAAAGATTCTAACTACTGAAGGCACTAACTACTGATAGGCATAGTTAGCAAATGAAAGATTTTGATAGAGAACAAACAATGTATTTACCTTAATAGTGTTCAAAAGTCATAATATATATAGCATTTCATGACATCCATTCTTACAAATGTACTGTTTCTGATGGACACACGTCCATATCATCCGCTCTCAAAAATCCGCCATCTCACTTCCCCACATCCGCCACTGCTGGCGTCTCACCTCCAACTGCCCAACGCTACGCGCTGTTAACAGCCAACAGCCCAACACTACAATGGCGAATATTACAACATTGCCGACCAGCCTCAGACTGCACACAGCACAGTCAGTGATTTTCATACAGAGCGCTACATGTCGTTACCAATATAAAAACTTAAACAGCCTACTTACAAGCTATAGGAAAAAAGGGTCACACAATATGTAGAAGAACCATGAAAGAACTATAAGATTTGAAAACCAAGAACGAAGTGCTCGAATTAAAAAGCGTGTAAGACAGGGACGCAGTGATAGAAATAAAAGAAAGGTTCAAGTGTGGGATTAAAATTCAGGGGGAAAGGATGTAAATCACAAGATTCTCTGATGACATTACTATCCTTAGCGAGGGGGAAAGAGTTACTGGATCTGTTGTATAGAATGAACAGTGTAATGAGTACAAAACAAAGGTTGAAAGTAAACCGAAGAAAGAGCGTAATGAGAAGAAGCAGAAACGGGAATAGTGAGATACATAACATCAGCACTGGGGATCACGAAGTAGACGAAGTTAAAAAGCAGACTGTCACAGGCAAAGAGGGCATTTGTGGCCATAAGAAGTCTACTAGTATCAAACAAGGACTTAAATTGAGGAAAAAATTTCTGAGAACGTATGTTGGGAGTACAGCACTACACGGTACTGAATCATGGACTGTGGGAAAACTAGAACAGTAGAGAATCGAAGCATTTGAGATGTGATGCAACAGCAGAATGTTGAAAATTAGATGGGCCGGTAAGGTAAGAAATGATGGGGCTCTCTGCTGAATTGGAGAGGGAACTATCATATGGAAAACAATGATAATAAGAAGGGACAGGATGATAGGACATGTGCTGACACATCAGGGAATAACTTCCATGGTACTAGAGAGAACTGCAGAGGGTAAAAACTGTAAAGAAAGACAGAGGTTGCTATACAACCAACAAATAATTGAGGCTGTAGCTTGCAATGTTATTCTGAGATGAAGAGATAAGCGCAGGACAGGAATTCCTGGCGGGCTACGTCAAACTAGTCACAAGACTGATTTTGGATTTCTTATTTGTCACTCTTTTCGCAGGAAATTATGCCGATTCCCTGGTCTGGATGTGAAGTTTTGCAGAACAGTACCTAATAGTTGCTTCTTCGTTTAGCCCTTAACGAGCTGCAGAAAGCAACCAGTCCAACAACCTGGAAAACGGATTCCGTTCCCAGTGCTCATCCCCACACATCATAGACACAAAAGCAGTATACATACCAGTCATCCGTCCCAAATTCTCATATGAACGCCCCTCCCCTTGGTGCACAATGGAACTACTACAGTAATTTAGCATTTTTCTGTCGTCAGGGGAAATCCATGATGGCTTGTTGATTCTGCATCCAGTTTTACTCGAAAGATCAATTATAGGTCAGACTGAAGAACACAGGCATGCTATACTGCAGGTTGTACATCTATACTTAATGTATGGCCATGAATAAATCATTCGAAAACAGGTAATATCATTTTCTGCACTAACAATAACTAAAGGAAAATATGCATTGTTAAAAACGGCCTCTGCAGGGCTGGTATCTTCCCAAAACCCACGGATGAAATACAGTGCCGCATGCAGTCACAGAGCTACAAATCCTGCATTTCTGTTGCCATGCTGCACAGTACTCTGACAAACTGGAGCGACAACGATTGCCTCAGCGCAGTCCTAAGCTGACAAAAGTTAGTTCTACTAGCCAATCGTGGGCAGTTTCCCGAGGTTTCCCACATTCATCTAGTCGTTTGGCTCTGTTGTACATTTTACCTAAACAACCCATTTTGTTACGCAGTAAATTCATTAATGTGAACAGATGTGAAGTTTTATAAGCAAACGAAGTGTTACAGAGGACATAAAAGTTCAATAATTTTTTTTATGTTTACTCACTCTTTCCCCACTTCGAGGCGTACTAATGTGGCATTTTCGGTGATATCGAGCAGGATTTTCTGCCATTCTGGGCTTTTTCCTATTTCAGATGTTTAATTTTCAGATTCAACCTGTCATTGTGGAAGTTTGAATAAATTACTTTTGTGAATATTTATAACTCATTAGATACCCTGGATTTATTCATATGAGGACGAAATCTTAGATCACAGTGTCAAGTAATAATAACATGAATACATGAACTTTACACATGCTACTGAAATGTGCTTACTATTAGGTACCAAAGTAATACACTTTAAAAATACAGTATCAAGTAATTAACTATCAGTCTTTTGAGATACGACATCTTTTGTGCACTTCTTGTCGAATTTAGTTCTTACCATATCAGTTATGTCACAGCCGGCCAGTTTCATGTATTGCTCCCTCTTGGAAAAATTACTGCGGACGCCCATCGCTAGCAGGGCATTCTTATTCATCCTGTACCGAAACTGACACAATTAGTAAATAAATTCCACAAAAGAAAAATATAAGAAGCTCATGTATACTTCCACATAATAAGCCAAATTAGTTGTAGAATTCCCCGAAAATAATTGTAAAAGTAAGTTCAAAATTCAAATGTGTGTGAAATCGTATGGGACTTAACTGCTAAGGTCATCAGTCCCTAAGCTTACACACTACTTAACCTAAATTATCCTATGGACAAACACACACACACCCATACCCGAGGGAAGAGTCGAACCTCCGCCGGGACCAGCCGCACAGTCCATGACTGCAGCGGCCTAGACCGCTCGGCTAATCCCGCGCGGCTAAAAGTAAGTAAACCCACCCGCGACTTCGGTGATGTTGCAATATGGCAAGTTCTCGAACGTAAACGTAAGTTCCTGCTACAGTACACCTGCCAGATTTAAAATTCCCACTGTGTCAAACCACACTTTATTCTAATGGATCGGAGCCACAGTTCACACACATATTACTAAACATAACATTAAATCCTCTGACATTACAGAACACATCACGCCGAAACACATCCTCCAACAATACCCTTTTAGACACACATAATGGCACACAAAAGCAAAAAAGGCAAAGTTGACAAGCAGTGAGAAAGTACTAGAGAAATGAGATGAGCGACAATGATACATTAATTTTTCAAACTTAGTCGCGACAGAAGTACATTTATTCAAAGAAACACGTTATTGATTAGGTCAATAAAAACTACATTAAAAATTATACGAACTGCTTTCAGAATCTTTCGGGAGGGAAATCTGTGTGGCGTGCATGATGGATGAGGCAGTCGATTTCGTCAGCAGCTGGATGCTGGCGGTAGCAAAATTTTCACGGATCCTTCTGTTACATCATCCTGACGCGTGTATAATCCATTTGGCGGTTATAAGCAACTAACATTGTAATACATCGAAGTTCCCATATACACGATGATAATTTTCTGCTTCACAATAGTTTTTAATGTTAAACTAAGTATTTTTTGAAGTGTGCAAAATTCACGCCAACTCGCGGATTGTGAACCCGCAGTTCGTCCGTATTGGGTGATCCCGATTGTGCACAGACCCAAACTTTCACCTGCTTGAAGTGGGCAACTGGGCGCGCGGACAGTTTTCCAAATAGGTTAACTGCACGTGGTGGTCGATTTCTGAGTCAACTGTGTGCATAGTGAAACAAAATTTAAATTGGCACTACATTTTTCTTCCCATTTTCACAGACTTAGGACCGTCTATGACTGTGAGCTAGACCAGTCGTAGGTGTTGTGGGGGCGGCGTGTGGAATTATGTTGTTATATAATGTTTTGTGATGTAGAAAAGATGCATTTCCCGGCCGATGCACCATATGTGGGGCGGCGGGTGGAATATTTGTTGTTGTATAAACGTTTGAATGTAGAAACCCTGCATTTCCCGGCCGATGCACCATATGTGGGGCGTGTAACAGACCCTTTTATTTATCCGCACGTTCGGGATCTGAATAGCAGCCCAAATTTAGATAATTGATTAATGTGACCGTGTACCTAATGGGCTGGCAATCGGATTGGACTGCTCAGGGGATGTTACATTCCGTATTGTCCTTCGCAAATACTGTAATAAGTACTGTTTAGTGGTAAGAAGGACACAACACAGTTTCACAAACAAGATCTATATTCTTAGCAAAAGCACAAAATAAGGAGACAGCCACTGCCTTCGTCAATACACTGTAAATGACGGCTAATCTCAGCACAGGTTTCTCTAGTTATTCTAAATCGTCACACGCAACATCCAATCACTGTAATCCAGGTAATGCCGGCGCGGTAGACGCGGAAGTTTAATAACGGCACTTAATATCACTGAAATCACTCTGTAATTAAACTTTCTCACTTTCCCGTATAATATTAACACAAAAGGGGTTAAACCACGGCGATGGCCACTCCCTTTTGCCGGCAATTTGCATTAATTCAACTGCTGGCTTCTGCACAGCTCTGCCCGCCTCGCGGGAACCTACCACACCCTGACTTCAGCACATCCACACTCTAACTCTCTAACTGCTCTCCGCCCAGTTCTTCCCGCCTCGCGGGAATCTACCCAAGCAGCACTCGGCACTCCGGTGAACCCCCTCTAGCTCTCGCGACCTGCACACACACTACTCGATAGTTGCCCTGTCGACCTGTGTGAGCGCAAACTTAGTAGTAAGGGCCTGCGGACCCCTTACATCCCCGCCCTCAAAAACTTCTTTTGAACCGCAGGTGAAAAAGAATCGGCAAGGGATTAAAAACATGGTTACATTTGAACAAAACATGCAATACAAATCATTAATGAATTTACAATTTGTCAAAATAGTCCTGGACTCCGGTAGTGGGCTGCCTCCACAACAATTTCTACAAAAGGTTATTACATCACATAAATGGCATTGTCCAAAATTTACAATTTTTCATCTCAACCAGCAATAGTCCTCTCTGGTCCAATATCAGACGACAACACACAACATATACACTCAAATATTATTACCTAAACACAGAATATATGAATTATTACTACCAAATTAGTTATTACAGGTTTTATATTCATCCTTAGATAAGTTTTGACATGAAATATGCAACTCTAATTGTAATACATCACAAAACACAATGTAAATAAACCCTTCCCTCTTTCAAAAGTCCATTTTACAGCTAAATGTCCTAACCATGTCTTAGCAGGTTTATTCGGGTCCTTATAACCCTCACCCTTGACCGGACCTCACCTGGAGTGTCCTTCGGTTTTTCGGTTCCTCCGCCTCTTCCTCGGAAATCAGACGAATGATTAATATGAATCCTTGGGTCATTACTCCCTTCTCTGTTTCGATTATTAGCTTGCTTGTGTTCCTGTGATCTAATAGACTCCAACTGCTCCAGTATCTTCCTCAAGGCCTCACTATTTTTGATTTGGCGCTTAGATACAGTTCCTTGCCTTTTCTGATTCAATCTTCTTTTTATCGCAGATACCATTACGTTATCATTCAGGGGTTGTTCCAAAATCTCGTTCCATTTCCGCAAATGTTTGGCAAATTCTTCCGACGTTCCTTTCCAATTACTAAGTGGCTTGCAGTGTAGTGGGTCCTCAAGTGCTGCTCACTGACGACTTTTGGGCCAGCATTTCTTCAATAATTCTCCTCCAAACTGATCATAATTAGTAGTCCCTTTCTTCCTCTTGATTCCACAAGTGAAGTCCTCACCTTTGATTGCAACCCACTGGTCACCTTCTTCTCGCTGCACGGCTATAGCATTTCTCTGATTGACTGCCAATTGGTTTTGCTTATCTCCTATCCCCTCAAACACATCGTTGCATTGTTTCTGCATCTGCGTCACCTCGGTGATCTTTTCTCCCAATTTGGTTCTAGTTTCTTCAACACCGTCTTCTGTCTTCTCTGTTAACTTTCCTTCCGTCTTCTCCACGTCTCCCTGGATCTGGTCTATGCTCTCCTGCAGCTTATTCTCTCTCTCGTTGATATCCATTTTCCACTGTTCTTGTAGCTCCTGTATTTCCTTCTTTAGATTACATTCCATCTTCATCTGTGATGTTTTGATTTCTTGTGCTATAGTTTCTTGCAACTCTTCCTTTAATGATGTGTTATTTTCTTGTAAAACCTTTAGTGATTCTCTTGTTTCTCGTAAACCCTGCTCGAACGATGCGTTAGTTTCTTGTAAACGCTTCTCTAACGATTCTCGGAATATTCTTCCTTCTTCTCTATTTTCTTGAAAATCTTCCTTTAGTGATGCGTTGGTCTTCTTTATCAGGTCTACCAACATTGACCACTTATCTGCCTCCTCTGAAACTGGCCTAGCTCTCATCGCTTGTCCCGGTGTTTCAGGGTAACTAGTTGAATGTGCTGATGGGCTTCCTAATGACAATCCACAATCACTAATTCCTGAATCATCTTTGTCTTCCTGTACTATCCCTTTCCTCTCAACTACTGCCCCACAGACCTGCTTATCTTCAGAAGACATTTTTGGTTTATATTTAATGCCCAGGCAAGTAATACAAAATAACCTCCAATAACCCAAAACACTTCTAATTACCATGAAACTAATCAAACAGTCCCTGCAATCCTTTCAGTTAATTCCCAAAATGATACAACATGCATGAGTACTGAACATAACAGCCTTCAAAAACCAAACTTTCCAGTAACAATTTCCACATACACAGTTTATGTAAAAAATGTTTTAAACTAGATAATCATAACACTCACAAAATCTATAAATGCAAATTCATCAAAACAATTATCATTTATCCAGTGCAGTGTGCATAAATAAGCATGCTAGACTTCAGAGTATGTTTCGCAACTTTTTTTGAAATTACTGCAATTGAGCACTTTTCCTAATGTAAATACCAGTTAAAACTGTTTATTTATCGCAAATACTGCACACTGCAATTTACTGTTATGTTACCCCGTCGTCTTCACTCACCAACCGACGTTACCGCAAGTCGCGATGTTTTGACGTTTGAGGTGGGTGTGGCTGTGCCGCCGCTGGAGCTCACGTGAAGTTGAAGATCAGCTGCAAGGCGACGTAGTTCCCCGTCGGCCGCTCCGTGGCGCTGCAGGCGGGCGTAGTTCGTAGTTCGGCTGCTAGATGTCGGAACTGCGCTCGTTGTCTCGAAGTTGCGTCGCTCCGTGGCGCTGTAGGCGGGCGTAGTTCGTAGTTCGGCCGCTAGATGCCGGAACTGCGCTCGTTGTCTCGAAGTTGCGTCGCTCGCCGTGGTGTTGTGTGAAATCACCTTGCGGTTCGAAGCTCTTTGGTGCAACTGCTACATGAGTCTGCGTGACGTCACTCACTAATTGCGTCACCACAATACATTATCGTCAGCGTACCAGTTTATGGGTCCACACGAAACCGTCCGATTTTCACCGTTCAAAAAATAATTTCCGTCAACATGTTATCACTAAACACCTTTCTAACAACCTTTGTGACGAAATCTTGGCTCGTCTCACTATTTTACTGTTCACACGTGTCTTTCCTTAGCGTCCACTTTTCACAGTTTTTCGCGCGGATTTTCGCATTTGCACTTTACAACACAGTTTAATATGGCCAGAAAAACAGTTTTGTCACAATCGTGCAATATTATTACTTCGTATTGCTCAAAAATGCATTGTTCCTTGTCGCGATTTTAACGTTCATGCACTGTCCCGATTCCACATTGAAAAATTAGTTTTCTGGCGTTAAGCAAGGTAAATTACCTATTGTTCATTACGACTCATCCGAAAATTGCACTTGTCCTGTCACGGTCGCCAAGGGTGTAACAGACCCTTTTATTTATCCGCTCGTTCGGGATCTGAATAGCAGCCCAAATTTAGATAATTGATTAATGTGACCGTGTACCTAATGGGCTTTCAATCGGATTGGACTGCTCAGGGGATGTTACATTCCGTATTGTCCTTCGCAAATACTGTAATAAGTACTGTTTAGTGGTAAGAAGGACACAACACAGTTTCACAAACAAGATCTATATTCTTAGCAAAAGCACAAAATAAGGAGACAGCCACTGCCTTCGTCAATACACTGTAAAAGACGGCTAATCTCAGCACAGGTTTCTCTAGTTATTCTTAATCGTCACACGCAACATCCAATCACTGTAATCCAGGTAATGCCGGCGCGGTAGACGCGGAAGTTCAATAACGGCACTTAATATCACTGAAATCACTCTGTAATTAAACTTTCTCACTTTCCCGTATAATATTAACACAAAAGGGGTTAAACCACGGCGATGGCCACTCCCTTTTGCTGGCAATTTGCATTAATTCAACTGCTGGCTTCTGCACAGCTCTGCCCGCCTCGCGGGAACCTACCACACCCTGACTTCAGCACATCCACACTCTAACTCTCTAACTGCTCTCTGCCCAGTTCTTCCCGCCTCGCGGGAATCTACCCAAGCAGCACTCGGCACTCCGGTGAACCCCCTCTAGCTCTCGCGACCTGCACACACACTACTCGATAGTTGCCCTGTCGACCTGTGTGAGCGCAAACTTAGTAGTAAGGGCCTGCGGACCCCTTACAGGCGGCGGGTGGAATTTTTGTTGTTAAAAATGTTCCTATTATTTTGAACGTTATTTATGCTGTCTTTCGCCGTTCTCAACACTGGCTCTCTAACTACAATATTGGCAACCAGAAAGTGATTAGCAAAACGTGAAGCCTGTAATTAGAATTCCTAGTGCCCACTTCATCTGAGAATACACTTATAGTTACAGCTTATAGCTCTGATGAATTAGGAGATTGTCTGGGATTTATAATCAAAAAACGGTCGTGAAAAAAAAAACGTTCTGTATTCTGAAAGTCACAGATGAAAACAAAAGAATCCACACAATCTAACTAACAGAGCAGTTCAGAGTCTAATGCGCTGATGCAACTATAAATGTCCAAATTAAATGTTTAAATGAATGCTCGCCATAATTTGATGATTAGGTTCATCAAACGCCACGCTAAATAATGGTAGAATGTTTGTCCCGCGGCGGCACGTGAAAATACGACAATACGCAAACTGAAGATCGATAATTAAAGTCAACCCAGATTTAACACTTCACTCGAAAATGATTTCATCGTTACACGAATCCCGAGTAACTTAATACGGCATCCGAGGCTGTTTGTAACAATGATACCAACGCGAAGCGACTCCCGACACAGATGACGTGCTATTCAGTGTCTGGAGAGAACTGGGGCCTTGCTTCCTCGCGCAGCGTTCTTATATATAAAGCCGCGGTGCGGACGGCTAAGGGAACGCCTGATCAAATCGGCTCTCCCGACTAGCCGCTGGGCTAGTAATGCACCACTTTAAGTTACCTAATAAATCATAGCTTCTCTTTCTGATGGCCGATGAAGCTCTTAATTTAAATGTGCATTCCGCACGCAGGTAAGTATTGATAATAAAATTTTGACGTGGCTAAGTTAAATATTTTGGGCGAGAGAATTAATTTAATTACCCTGCACGCAGTAGACGAGCCCTGAACTGGCCCTTTGGAGATACGCTATCGCTATAGTTTTATAGGTATTCGAATGAAATTTCTCACATCCTTATGGTGATAGCGGATCTCCATTCTACTTAAATATAAACATCCTAGCCTTATTTATTAGCCTTCTTAATCTATCTTGCTTCCTTAAGTTTTAAGACGAAAACCAGAAAATCATGAATTTCCACAAAAATTTTAATTTGTGAAATCCAAAGTACTGTTTTTATTAAATAATTATGAAAAATGAATCTAATTATAAATTTTTAACTCTCTAGCTCTTTTCTGTTGCGCCAATGATTTTTACAGAAAAACGTCCAAATTTCGAAAATGGCTAAAGTTATCGAACTGATATTCAACACACATTAATTTAGTATTACCCCTGACATGCTAGAAATGTTTTAGGTTATTTGCTTGATTTTTAAAGTATTGCGCAACATTTATGACGTCAGAGCTAGTTACAGCGGACTGGCTGGCACACAATGGAAAGACTGATGTGAATTTACTATGGCGTGAGTAGGCTGCTTCCCTACAGTGTCGTTAAAAATGCTTTATAAAATACTCATGCCCATGATGGGACACTCATCAAGGTTTTTAAAAGTGATAATAATAAAAAAGTCTTTGAAAAAATTCAACCATTTTACGCTATTGAAAGTTATTTGTCTGTTTAAATTGTCAATGGCTCCATGGTTAAGCCTGACTTCATTAGTAACCAGAGTGTGGGTTCAAGAACCGTTTATGTAAGTGTATGACTTCCGTGCTTTTAGTGTGCAACTCCACGCTACTCCAAGTTGTGTCTCTTTGTCTTTCCGAAATTTATTTCTTCCAACAACGATCACCTCATGACCTCTTTCACTTTTCATATGCTCTACAGGAACGTTACTATACATTTGTAACGGAATAGTCGCATACGACGAGTAGGAACTGGCACACATAGCACATTCGAGCACTCGGATAAGTGGCAAATGACTACAGTGCTACCAACAGTTTAGTGCAAAGTTACCAAGTACCAAATAAAACACTCGCGCAGTCGACCTGTTTGTAACACATCTCATTACACGCGTTCGACCTGTTTGATGAGGTAATGCTGAACCTGCTCTCGCGCAATCGGGCCAAACGGTAAACTTTTTCGCGTGCCGTAGGTATCCATCAGTCCGCTTTTGCCGCACGTGCTACATCCGCGAACTCACGGTCCGCCGTATAACTTTAACATCTGAAAATATTCAGCTGTTTTAATAGCCAGTTTTACTGTCTTAACGCGCACGAATAGAGAGGATAGTGTAATATTCCATTATTACAGTGATGTGAAAAGAAAAGGAAAGAGAGGAAAAGAAAGAAAAGAAGAAAAAAGAAAAACAATACGCCTTAGAATTAGCGATGCCTTCAAGTCTGTGGATCTCTTTTAAACCGATGCACACGTCATGATCTTACACATTAACAACGAATAACATCATAATTAAGAATGAAAAATACAGTACACCTGTGTAGTATCCTACAGTTTTTATTATTTAACTAACCGCTTTTCGGCCTGTGAATTTTGTGATATTCAGGCTTTTAAACTAGGTATCTTCAAAAATCCTATCAATCAACTGACAAAAATGAGGGTTATTAACGTTCGATATAAGACTAAAGTGAAAATAGATATTTCGATAAAAATATGAAGCAAAAAACTACTCAACTCAGATAAAACATGTGAGACAATGAGTTAATGAACTGCATGCCAGATTACAAAATTTGTTGACAGAAGAAAAATAAAATGAGCAAAATACAGTATACTCCGGTGACATGTCACAATGGGCATCGTTGCACAATATTGTCATATTGCCTTAAATAAGTAAAATGTTAGAAGCAAGCATAATAATATTACAAGTGAGAAACATGATGAGACTAAATTGGTAAGAGAAAGAGCTGTAATTATACAACGTAAAATGGCGATAATTCATATAAAGAGTGAACTACGTAAAACTTGTACCCAAACACTTCTGAAATCAAAGGTGCTATTGATGCGCTATTTCCACAGAAATAAAGTATAGCCATGGGTCTACAGCTGCAGCCCACAAACTAATTTTATTAATCGCTCGAATGTTTATTTACTGTAGAAAAACATTTTTAATGAAGCAGTGGCTACCAAAATCCATAAACTAAAACTGCAGTATATTAGAATGTCAATGATTTTTTCAGATTCTAATACAAGTAGCTCATGAGCAATGGCAGTCTGAAAACTGTAAATAGCGGCAGTTTTTTGCTTCATTTGTCAGGACTAGCTCAAGGAAAAAACTGAACAAAGAAAGCTATGAACTCTAAAAGAGAAAGGGAACTGGTCTTCAGAGGTGGCATTCAAATAGCAAGTCTCCAGAGCGTCATATAAAGAAACAAAAGTTTAATGCACACGTTATAGCATCTCATCAGGAATTTCAGAGAATGCAACAGTAGTAAGTCGCTGCATATTATCAGGTGTAGTCGGTACGTCTTTGTAAAAAGTGTTTTTAGCTTTGTCCAGAGAAAAAACTATATAATGAGGTATAATCTGAATATAGGGCTGGCTAAAGTACAGTTGAACGATTTGGTTATAGTCAGAGAAAACAAGCTGTAGCTCGTCGCACGCTATGCGATGAACAGCTACCATGAGCATTTTCAAGTTTTAAGTTTGTAGCTAGTGCAGAGAGACGTACACTCCCATCAGAGGTGACGTAAGCTTCCTTTTCAGCGGCGTAATTATTTTTAGTTTTGTCAAATAGTTCATGATACAGACTGGGCATTAGAGAGTTCGAAAACGTTTTCCTACCTGGTAATTATAATTTGGCCAAGATTCTTCAAATGGTTCAAATGGCTCTGAGCACTATGGGACTTAACTTCTGAGGTCATCAGTCCCCTAGAACTTAGAACTACTTAAACATAATTAAACTAAGGACAGCACACACATCCATGCCCGAGGCAGGATTCGAACCTGCGACCGTAGCAGTCGCGCGGTTCCAGTGTGTAGCGCCTAGAACCGCTCGGCCACCCCGGCCGGCAAGATTCTTCATAAAAAATTTTAAACTCTGGGTCTTTAGCAAAAGAAGGAGGGTGGCCTTTTTTTTCAAATCATTTTTATAAGTTGTGTATCTAATGCCATACGTTTGTATCACTTTACCTGTTTTTCTATAATTAACAATGATGGGTTGCTGCAGACGAAAAGCCGTTAGGGGTGAAAGCGTCACAAAATAAAGTAAATCAGGGGTTGGTTCTAATGCACATGTCAATGAAGATCTGGATAGAGATGGAAACTAAGTTTACTTCCACGGAGGAGAACTTAATCTGATGTAAAGGTTCACATCACTGAGGACAACTTGCGAGAAAAGAAACGATGTATTGAGTTATGGCAGAAGAACCATCTCTTGATGGCAATCTCAATCGGATTCTTGATGCACACCGTTTCAGATATACTGTTGGATGCTTAGACTTCAGATGGCTCATCAAATTTGATAAGATGACAGAAGAACAGAAAACTGTCTGCTGGCAGAAATGCATTTTCGTTTTCTATCACCTTTCGTAAAATAAAATGTTATTCCGCTTGTTGTTTTTCTAGGCAAAGGCGATTTGGTTGATATATTGTTCTGCAGCACTGAAAAATACATCAGATAGCAAAATTAAAATATTTTATTTTAATATAGACTTTTTATATACAAAATTGAAGAGGATGACAATGGAGAGAGGGACGTGGCTAAATCGACAAGGCATAGCCTTTAGTTTAGGTGATGATGATGATGATGATGATGATGATGATGATGATAGAGTTTTTAAGTATTAACAATTTAAAGTGAGAAAAAATGTTCTAATCATACATCTATATACGTTCTAATACACTGTACAGAGTTATTCACAAGTACCTGCGTGGTTTCAGAGGACGACTGAACAAGAACTGTAAGACGTACAGAGAAATGGCTGATTTGTGTATGTAGAGAATATCTCCAAGTTTCGTTTCGCAACACGGCCCTTAGCATAGCAATACTATTGAGCAGGCATGTCAGAATACGGAGACAATTCATCCGTTCCGTAATGCCGCATCGAATTAGTTCAGGCATGCGAACAGGCAACCGAATGAACAGATTTTCAAAGCAGGCTGCTGTCGTTTCGCACCTTCCCGTACAATTCGTATCACCAATTGAAATGACTTACAAGCATGAATCGAAGTTTGCTGCGTCACAATCAGCGCCCATACTGAGCACATAAAAATGCAAGTTAAAAACTTAGAGAGATTCTCTGTCCAACGAACATGTGTCTATTTTCAGAATGGCTTCTTGTTTTTGAGCTTTTTCTGAAACACCAGAGTATCTATGAATAATCCAGTACATAAAAAATTTAATAATATACTTCCAGATTTTATTTTGAAAAATGATATTCACGGCGACCTGAATTCGAATACAGAGCGCTGACTCAAGAAAGGATCAGTGCGAACTGTGCGCTGATCAGTGAGTCAGCCAAGAGTGCAAAGATCACGAAACGTTAGCGGTGCTATTCTGTGCCTGTTAACTATATGCCATACGTAAAGCTGCCAGCACCTAGTAAGTTTACACACTGATTCTGCCACATCTTAATAAACTGTCCATAGATGAGACTAATCTACTTATTCTCCGCTGACCGACGTATGGAACATACCTGTTGACACTTGAAGCTGCAGCGTGGCGCTGTTTATCACATACCGTTCGCTGTCTGTCTCGTGCTTCCACGACCTGTTGCGATTTTCAAACTATGTGCGAGAATGACTTCGGCTGAAATAGTTGATATTCTACCGGACTTAGTTCGGAACACTTTTTATGCATCACATTTTTATTCAATCTTGTGTTTAGTTCTTCAAAATTCACGAACTATCACAAGGCACACGATTACATTACGAAAATGAAAAACAGTATTCTTCGCCTGATTTTATCTACACATGTATGACAGATCGTACTGTCAGAGACAGAACTATTCAATTGCAGTGCAGCGCGCTAAACCCACGCCCCTACACACCGCATCCAAATGGCGCCCTCGGTTGAGAGTGACACGGCGGTCGGTCGGTCCTGATTAGCCTGTCTGAGGCCAGAGCGGCGCTGCTATTTCTGGAGGCCTCAACTCGACTACGTTACGTCCAACGTATGTCACCTCCGAAAGTCTCCGCTCAACTGCGCTGAGATTCATATCGTTATAACTTTAAACTGAAATTTGTGCATCTTCGTAAACCATCGTGGGTGATCGATTCCAGAATACAATCTCCACTTACTATTATTGTTATTAGGTTGCGTTTATTATTGATTTATAGATCCTTGTGGCCTACTGTTATTATTTCTGAGGTTTTCCCTAAGATTTGGTTTTCTAAATCGTGAACGTTATTAATTGTGTTTATACACTGAAGAGCCAAAGAAACTGGTACACCTGGCTAATATCGTGTAGGTACCCCACGAAAACACAGAAGTGCCGCAACACGACATGGCATGGACTCGATTAATGTCTGAAGTAGTGCTGGAGGGAATTGACAGCATGATTCCAGCAGAGCTGTCCATAAATCCGTAAGAGTACCACGGGGAGGAGATCTCTTCTGAACAGCACGTTGCAAGGCATCCCTGGCATGCTCAATAATGTTCATGTCTGGAGAGACTGGTAGCCATCGAAAGTGTTTTAACTCAGAACAGTATTCGTGGGGCCACTCTGTAGTAATTCTGGACGTGTAGGGTGTCGTATTGTCCTGCTGGATTGGCGAAGTCCGTCGGAATGCACAATGGACATGAATGGGTGACAGTTGTCACATAGGATTCTTACGTACGTGACACCTGTCAGAGTTGTATCTAGACGTATGAGGCGTCCCATATCACTCCAACTTCGCACGCCTCACACCATTACAGAGCGTACACCAGCTTGAACAGTCCCCTGCTGTCATGCAGGGTCCATGGATTCATGAGGTTGTCTCCATACCCGAACGCGTCCATCCACTCGATACCATTTGAAACGAGACCCGTCCGACCAGGCAGCAAGTTTCCAGTCATCAACAGTTCACTGTCGGTGCTGAAGGACCCAGGCGAGGCATAAAGCTTTGTGTCGTGCAGTCATCAAGGGCACACGAGTAGGCCTTCGGCTCCGAAAGCCCATATCGATGATGTTTTGTTGAATGGTTCGCACGCTTACACTTTTTGATGTCCCAGGATTGAAATCTGCAGCAATTTGCGGTAGGGTTGCACTTCCTTCTCATTGAAAGATTCTCTTCAGTCATCGTTGGTCCAGTTCTTGCAGGATCTTTTTCTTGCCGTAGCGATGTCGGAGATTTGATGTTTTACCGGATTCCTGATATTGACGGTACACTCATGAAATAGTCGTACAGGAAAATCCCCACTTCATCGCTATCTCGGAGATGCTGTGTCCCATCGCTCGTGTACTGACTGTATCACCACGTTCAAACTCACTTAAATCTTGATAACATGCTATTATAGCAGCAGTAACCGATGTAAGAACTGCGCCAGACACTTGTCTTATATAGGCGGTGCCGACCGCAGCGCCGTATTCTGACTGTTTACATATCTCTGTAATTGAATACGCATGCCTATACCAGTTTCTTTGGCTCTTCAGTGTAATTATTCCATTACGTGTGTGATGAACAGCTGCCCTGCCACAGTTACTCCCTTCTCAAGATTTAGCTGAAACTCCAACTTCTGCTATTTCGCGTTGCCTTGGTCCAAAAGCAATTTCATCAAATTATATTGTAATTTGTGCTTTCAAAATATGTTTTCGCGAAGACAATTAAAATGTTGTGCATCGTTTGTCAACTGTGGCGTTTTGGGCTTGAATTCTGTTGGCGAGGGGGAATTGTGTGCATATGTATGCTGTACACTAAGATGACAAAAGTCATGGGGTACCTCCTAATATCGCCTCGGAACTCTTTTCTCCTGGCGTAGAGGAGCAACTAGACGTCCCATGGATTCAATAAGTCCTTGGAAGTCTAATGCAGAAATATTGAGCCATGCTGCGTCTATAGTCGTCCATAATTACGAAAGTGTCGCCGGTACAGGATTTTGTGCACAAACTGACCTCTCGATTATATCCCACAAATGTTCGATGGGATTCATGTCGCGATCTGGGTGGCCAAACCATTCTCTCGAATCGTCCAGAATGTTCTTCAAACCAATAACGAACAATTCTCGCCGAGTGTTTGTGTTCAAATGTGTGTGAACTGCTAAGGTCATCAGTCCCTAAGCTTACACACCACTTAACCTAAATTATCCTAAGGACAAAAACACACAGTCATGCCCGAGGGAAGACTCCAACCTCCGCCGGGACCAGCCGCACAGTCCATGACTGCAGCACCTTAGACCACTCGGCTAATCCTGCGCTCTCGTCGAGTGACATGGTGCATTATCATCTACAAAAATTCCATCCATGAATGGCTACAAATGGTCTACAAGTAGCTGAACACAACCATTTGCCGGCCGCGGTGGTCTAGCGGTTCTGGCGCTGCAGTCCGGAACCGCGGGACTGCTACGGTCGCAGGTTCGAATCCTGCCTCGGGCATGGGTGTGTGTGATGTCCTTAGGTTAGTTAGGTTTAAGTAGTTCTAAGTTCTAGGGGACTTATGACCTAAGATGTTGAGTTCCATAGTGCTCAGAGCCATTTGAACCACAACCATTTCCAGTCAATGAGCGGTTCAGTTGTACCAGAGTACCGAGTCCATAACATGTAAACAGACTGCACCATTATGGAGCAACACTAGATTGTACAGTGCGTTGTTGACAACCTCGTTTCATGACTTCGTGGAGTCTGCGCCACCCTCCAACCTTACCATCAGCTCTTACCAACTGAAATCGCGACTCGCCTGACTAGGTCACGGTTTTCCAGTCGGCTTGGGTCCAATCGATTTGGTCACAAACCCAAGAGAGTCGCTGCAGGCGACTTCGTGCTGTTAGCAGAGGAACTCGCGTCGGTCATCTGCTGCCGTAGCCCTTTAACGTCAGATATCGCCGCATTGTCCTAACGGGTATGTTCGTCGTACATCCTACGCTGAGTTTTGCTTTTATTTCACGCAGTGCTCTTGTCTAAGCACTGTCAACTCGGTGCAAACGTCGTTGGTGGTAAGTTATATGGGACCAAACTGCAGAGGTCATCCGTCCCTAGGCTTACACAATACTTAATCTAACTTAAAATATCTTACGCTAAGGCCAATACACATACCCATGCCCAAGGGAGGACTCAAACCTCCGACGGGGGCAGCCGCGCGAACCGTGGCAAGGCGCCGAGACCGCTCGGCTACCCCGCGCCAAACGCCGTTGCTCTCCGTCGTTAACTGAAGGCTGTCGGCCGCTGCCTTGTCCGCGGTGAGAGGTAATATCTGCAATTTGGCATTCTCGGCACACTCTTGACACTGCGCATGGGAGAATACTGAATTACCAAACGATTTCCGAAATGGAATGTCCCATGCGTCCTGCTCGAACTACCGTTCCGCGTTCAGGCTCTGTTAATTCCCGTCGTGCTGCCATCAACATGTCGGAAACCTTTTCAAAATGGTTCAAATGGCTCTGAGCACTATGGGACTTAACTGCTGAGGTCATCAGTCCCCTAGAACTTACAACTACTTAAACCTAACCAACCTAAGGACATCACACATATCCATGCCCGAGGCAAGATTCGAACCTGAAACCGTAGCGGTCGCGCGATTCCAGACTGAAACGCCTAGAACCGCTCGGCCACAGCGACCGGCGAAACCTTTTCACATGAACTGCCTCAGTACAAATGACAGCTTCGCCAATGCACTGCGTTTTTATACTTCGTGTACGCTATACGACCGCCATGTATATAAGTGCATACCGCTACCCCATGTCTTGTCGCCTTAGCGTATCTTACATTACGGAATACGTTAAGATACAAATTTACATAACAAATGGCTGCTTTTTCTGCTGTAGTGCAATGCTCTGCTATATTCTTTCAAGTTTTACTTTAATTTCAGAACGACAGAAAAAAGATGTTTTATCTTTTGGTTTGTCTGAGCAGAAAATCGCTAGTAGTCCTTGGTCATTTCCAGATGGGTTATTCTGTGCATATACAGTCATAAACAGTTTTGCCGTGTCCTAAAACTGTGCTTCAACTTAACGTTTCTATCATACCATTTAGAGTCCCGCTAATAACTTCAGCTCTTCATTCATTCACTTCTTCTTCATTCAGTCACTTCTTTGTGGATTTGACAGGTGTAGCAAATGCTACCTCTGTACATACACACTGACGATCCAAAACACCACTCCCGTCTCCAAGACTGAATGCTACAGTGACGTTGCAGTTATGTGACGCACAAGCGAAAGTACACTCCTGGAAATTGAAATAAGAACACCGTGAATTCATTGTCCCAGGAAGGGGAAACTTTATTGACACATTCCTGGGGTCAGATACATCACATGATCACACTGACAGAACCACAGGCACATAGACACAGGCAACAGAGCATGCACAATGTCGGCACTAGTACAGTGTATATCCACCTTTCGCAGCAATGCAGGCTGCTATTCTCCCATGGAGACGATCGTAGAGATGCTGGATGTAGTCCTGTGGAACGGCTTGCCATGCCATATCCACCTGGCGCCTCAGTTGGACCAGCGTTCGTGCTGGACGTGCAGACTGCGTGAGACGACGCTTCATCCAGTCCCAAACATGCTCAATGGGGGACAGATCCGGAGATCTTGCTGGCCAGGGTAGTTGACTTACACCTTCTAGAGCACGTTGGGTGGCACGGGATACATGCGGACGTGCATTGTCCTGTTGGAACAGCAAGTTCCCTTGCCGGTCTAGGAATGGTAGAACGATGGGTTCGATGACGGTTTGGATGTACCGTGCACTATTCAGTGTCCCCTCGACGATCACCAGTGGTGTACGGCCAGTGTAGGAGATCGCTCCCCACACCATGATGCCGGGTGTTGGCCCTGTGTGCCTCGGTCGTATGCAGTCCTGATTGTGGCGCTCACCTGCACGGCGCCAAACACGCATACGACCATCATTGGCACCAAGGCAGAAGCGACTCTCATCGCTGAAGACGACACGTCTCCATTCGTCCCTCCATTCACGCCTGTCGCGACACCACTGGAGGCGGGCTGCACGATGTTGCGGCGTGAGCGGAAGACGGCCTAACGGTGTGCGGGACCGTAGCCCAGCTTCATGGAGACGGTTGCGAATGGTCCTCGCCGATACCCCAGGAGCAACAGTGTCCCTAATTTGCTGGGAAGTGGCGGTGCGGTCCCCTACGGCACTGCGTAGGATCCTACGGTCTTGGCGTGCACCCGTGCGTCGCTGCGGTCCGGTCCCAGGTCGACGGGCACGTGCACCTTCCGCCGACCACTGGCGACAACATCGATGTACTGTGGAGACCTCACGCCCCACGTGTTGAGCAATTCGGTGGTACGTCCACCCGGCCTCCCGCATGCCCACTAAACGCCCTCGCTCAAAGTCCGTCAACTGCACATACGGTTCACGTACACGCTGTCGCGACATGCTACCAGTGTTAAAGACTGCGATGGAGCTCCGTATGCCACGGCAAACTGGCTGACACTGACGGCGGCGGTGCACAAATGCTGCGCAGCTAGCGCCATTCGACGGCCAACACCGCGGTTCCTGGTGTGTCCGCTGTGCCGTGCGTGTGATCATTGCTTGTACAGCCCTCTCGCAGTGTCCGGAGCAAGTATGGTGGGTCTGACACACCGGTGTCAATGTGTTCTTTTTTCCATTTCCAGGAGTGTATATAAGCACAGCAGAGGCAAATGGAGAATTAGTCTAGCAAAGATACGGCAACAGATGAGGAAATCCACTGAAATAAGCGACTTTGACAAGGGGTAGATTGTTACTGCCCGGACGCAAATAGTGAAAATGGGTGGCTGTTTGCGAGTTAGTTTCATGAGTATCTCGAAGAAGTGGTTGACAGACGGTGAAACTATGAGTAGGCGACAAGTAGTTGGACGTCCACGCCTCATTACAGAATGTGGAGAAAGGAAGTATGTGCACTGTAAAGAAGGATGAGATATTATCTGTGGCAGATCTGACGACAGAGTACAGTGTTGTTGCAGGCACATGTGTTTCTGAGCTCACAGATCAGTGCACATTGGTGAACATGGAGCTCCCCAACGTCCTGTACGTCCTCCAATTCTGACTCAATGAGATCGAGACTGGACCGTGCATCAGTGGAAATATGTCACCTCGTCGGATGACACCAGCTCAGTGGTTGTGTACTGATACGCAGTCATCCAATCGAACGGATTCTCGAAACATGCGGTGCACTATGGACGAAGGGTGGTGGTCTGCTATAGGGAACATTTACCTCGGCTTCCATGAGACATGTGGTAGAAACTTGAAAGCACCATGACAGCAGTGGACTATGTGAAGTTTACTGTGGATCATCTGCATCTCTTCAAGCTTGATGTCTTCACCGATGGTGACAATGTCTTGCAGATAGATCACTGATTATGTCACAAGCTCTTAATCATTCTACATTGATTTGAGGAGCATGATAGTGAACTCATGTTGATGCCTTCACCACCAAATTAGCTTGATGATCTGAACCCGATGGAACTCATTTGGGACGCAGTCGGTTGCCGGGTCCACAACCACAAACCAACGGCTTGTAATTTACAGGATTTTCGTGACCTGACATATGGTAGCATATACCTCTGGAAACCTACTAACACTTGTCAAACCCTTGCCATGCGGAGTCGAAACAGTATTGTGTTCCAAAGATGGAATAGAGACCTATTAAGCAGGTGGAACAAAATCGACAGATGTGAAGGTAATTTCAAGGTATTCCAAGAAAGTTACTGTTTACAATATATGGGGTGACTCAGCCGCGCCTTTCTACTGGTGTCACGCAACCCACAACACCTTCAACTAAGATATACGAGTTTCCTAAATCTTTTCCTCGCTATTTGTAAACTATTAGCCCTACAGGAAAAATAAACAGGACCTTTTTGTAGGACATTTAATGCAATTAAATTTTGTACTGGGATACGTTTCCTGTAGAGACCGTAGTTTCCGAATTATTCTAGCAACCCGAACAAAAGTGACCTTCAAATGTATTATTCTTGACTAACTCGAAAATCGTGGCCTCTGGCGGAAACGTATTTCGATATAAAATTTAACCAGATTAACTTTCTTACGAAAAGGTCCTGTTCATTTACCTCTGTAGGATAAATAGTTTGCACGTAGCGAGCCAGAGAGTATGAAAATCTCACCGTGGTTTTCTAAGGCGTTGTGGGTATGATTAAACCCATAGGTAGGGGCAGCTGAAACACACTGTACATAAATAGAAGCCCCATAAATCTATTCATAGATGATGCAGTTGCTACAATAAGGAAGTTACGCCAGAAGATTGAATCAATTTGCATAAGGACCTTCAGAGGATTGATGAATGCTACAGGAACTGGCTGTTAATTCGGAACGTAAATAAATGTAACAAATTGTGCATGCATAGTAGAAGAAATCCACTATTGTAAAAGTACATCATTGATGACAAATTGCTGGAAACAATATCTACCGTAACTTATCTAGGAGTAACCATCCAGAGCAACGTTAAGTGGAATGTCCACTTAAAAGAAATAGTAGAAAAAGCATATGCTAGGACTGAGATTCAAAGGAAGAATCCCAAAGAAATGTAACTCATCCACGAAAGAAGTGGCTGACAAGAGATTTGTTCAACCGGTTATTGAGCATTGCTCATCACTCTGGGACCCTTACCAGGTAGGCCTGATATAAGACATAGAAAAGGTCCAAGAAAGAGGAGTGCGTTTCGTCAAAGGGTCGTTTAGATAGCACGAG
This sequence comes from Schistocerca nitens, assembly GCF_023898315.1. Taxonomy (NCBI): domain Eukaryota; kingdom Metazoa; phylum Arthropoda; class Insecta; order Orthoptera; family Acrididae; genus Schistocerca; species Schistocerca nitens. The sequence goes on from NC_064622.1 coordinate 230,394,357, forward strand.
AGGTTACAGTCATGCTCAAACCCCAGAGGCAGATCCTACAAGACAAGCGTTGTGCATCATCGAATTTCCGAGAGGGCACGTTCCAGGAAGAATTGGACAACATATTAATTCGTCCCACACGCATCTCCCCAAATGGCTGCAATGAGAAAATTCGCGAAAATAGAGCTAATATAGAGGTTTACCGCTAATAATTCTTCCCGTGCGCCATCCGCCGTGCGCCATCAGTTGGCTAGCGGTGTATTGATGTAAATGTAGAACATTCATCTGCCTCAAAAAGCGAAATAAACTGTGTAATGTCGTCTTAGTAGACTATAACGTTCACTCTAATTTCAAAGAAAACAGTATCCTCTATTTGATACGGCCCGTCAGATTCCAGTTCTCTGACAGGGCAAGATGTTTCATGAAAGACATGTGGGATTTCGGTTGACTAAATTTTTATGTTTTGGCTATTCATGTGTTCAGTAAGACAAAACAACGCCTCGTTAATAAAGAAAACACGGTACAATTCTGCGTTTCCATGGATATCAATTAACGAACGAAACTGTGTAGAGTATGTTAGACGCTTTTCTTTACCCGGAGCTTTAACATCTTGCAAATCACGAACGATGCGCGAAATTATAACTTCTGCAATCACTTTCTGATTACTACCACCATATGAAACCCACGACTGTGTAAAATGTCTCCTCAAACTATTTGAAAGAAAACGCAACAACTTATACCTCACCTCATTCAGTTTAGTGCCCATCAAAATCGCTGGTTTCCTGTTTCTCTTCCTATACAACGCAGTGGGCACTGAAAATAGAAAGAGGCGGCCTAAGAGAGAGAGAGAGAGAGAGAGAGAGATGCATCAAGTACAAGTTGAAACATAGGCTACAAGTGGGAAGAACTGATTAAAAATTAATTATGGCACCTGTATATTTCCTAGTAAACGCGTCTGCAGCGCATGCATACGAACGACTAGCAAACTAATGTTAAGTAATAAAAAATTTTCCGGCCGGAGTGGCCGATCGGTTCTAGGCGCTACAGTCTGGAACCGCGCGACCACTACGGTCGCAGGTTCGAATCCTGCCTCGGGCATGGATATGTGTGATGTCCTTAGGTTAGTAAGGTTTAAGTAGCTCTAAGTTCTAGGGGACTGATGACCTAAGATGTTAAGTCCCATAGTGCTCAGAGCCATTTGAACCATTTGAGCCATAAAAAATTTGGTCTGATATCTTGGACAAACACAAGCTGAAAATAAACGTATCCAAGACTAAAATAAGGGTGATAATTAAATCGAACAGACAGGGGAAACATTAAGAGAGGAAATAAAATTCTAATGCAAGTAAATGAATTTTTCTACTTGTGAAGTATAGGCACCGATGACAACAGAAGTATTGGTGATACTAAAAGACGAAGCGTTCAGAAATAAGAATAATTTATTAACAAACAGCGATCAATATAGAAGCAAGAAAGGAACTCATCAATTCATTTATTTAAAGCTTTTTAAGCTGTTGTGTAGGATGAACTTTGGGGAAAAAACAAAAGAATATATTAGAAGCAATAGAGATATGGAAATGGAGAGGAGCAACAAAAAATCCTATACTAAAAGGAATTCAACTGTGGATATACACTGTGCTGACAAAAGTACAGATGACAGTAGTACCACGTACACAAAGTAGAAAAGGACAGCGCAATGGCGGAGGTGTCATTTGTACTCTGGCAATTCATGTGAAAGTCGTCAGACTCGATTCTCGCCACACGTCGGGAATCAGGAGACTGAACGCGAAATGGTAGTCCCGAGTGTGCCGAGAATACCAAATTACAGGCATTTCCTCTCACCACGGACAATGCAGTGGCCGACAACATTCACTTAGCGACCGAGAGCAGCAGCGTGTTGCCAGTGCTAACAGACAAGCAACACTGCATGAAATAACCGTAGAAATGCAAGTGGACGTACCGAAATTTGGTATCAATGGGCTTTGGTAGGAGACGACCGACGCGAGTGCCTTTGCTGACAGCACAACATCGCTTGCAACGCCTCTGCTGGGTTTGTGACCATATCGTTTGGACCCTAGACGACTGGAAAACCGTGGCCTGGTCAGATGAGTCCCGATTTCATTTGGTAAAATCTAATGGTAGGGGTCGAGTGTGGCGCAGACCCCACGAAGCCATAACCCAAGTTGTCAACAAGGCATTGTGGTGTCTCCATAAAGGTGTGGGTTGTGTTTACATGGGATAGATTGGGTGATATCGTCCAACTGAAATGATTGGTGACTGGAAATGATTATGTTCTGCTAATTGGAGACCATCTGCAGTCTTTCATGGACTTCATTACGATGGAATTCTTATGGATGAGAATGCGCACACGTCACCCTACCAAATTGGTTTTAGACTGGTTTGAAGAATATTCTGGACAGTTCAAGCGAATGGTTTGGCCACCCACAACGCCCGTTATGGAACATAATCGAGAGGTCAGTTCGTGCACTGAATCCTGCACCGGTAACACTTTCGTAATTATGGACGGCTTTAGAGGTAGCATGACTCAGTATTTCTTCGGAGGACTTCCAACAACTAATTGAGTCCATGGCAGGTCTAGTTGCTGCACTACACCGGGCAATAAAAGTCCAACACGATATTAGGAAGTATCCCACGACTTCTGTCGCCTCAGTGTACCAAAGTAAATTGATTAACAAGATCAGAGAAGAAAAGCTAAGTTAACTGGATACCTAAGGGTACATAATAGGGACGCAACAACATCTTAAAAGAAAAAACTCCTGGTAAAACAATGAAGAGACAGGTCCTTACACACTTACAGTAAAGTGTTATTTGTTGTGTGAACTGCAGCAACTACAAGCAGCGGAACGACGGAGAAGGAGGCTGTATCAACATGGTGTTGCCTTTAGTGCCTGACGATGATGTGAAGAAAATACACTACTGGCCATTAAAATTGCTACACCAAGAAGAAATACAGATGATAAACGGGTATTCATTGGAGAAATATATTATACTAGAACTGACATGCGATTACATTTCCACGCAGTTTGGGTGCGTAGATCCTGAGAAATCAGTACCCAGAACAACCACCTCTGGCCGTAATAACGGCCTTGGTATGCCTCGGCATTGAGTCAAACAGAGCTTGGATGGTGTGTACAGGTACAGCTGCCCATGCAGCTTCAACACGATACCACAGTTCATCAAGAGTAGTGACTGGTGTATTGTGACGAGCCTGTTGCTCGGCCACCATTGACCAGACGTTTTCAATTGGTGAGAGATCTGGAGAATGTGCTGGCCAGGGCAGCAGTCGAACATTTTCTGTACCAAGAAAGGCCCGTACAGGACCTGCAACATGCGGTCGTGCATTATCCTGCTGAAATGTAGAGTTTCGGAGGGATCGAATGAAGCGTAGAGCCACGGGTCATAACACATCTGAAATGTAACGTCCACCGTTCAAAGTGCCGTCAATGCGAACACGAGGTGGCCGAGACGTGTAACCAATGGCACCCCATACCATCACGACGGGTGACACGCCAGTATGGCGATGACAATACGCGCTTCCAATGTGAGTTCACCGCGATGTCGCCAAACACGGATGCGACCATCATAAAGCTGTAAACAGAACCTAGATTCATCCGAAAAAATGACGTTTTGCTATTCGTGCACCCAGGTTCGTCGTTGAGTACACCATCGCAGTCGCTCCTGTCTGTGATGCAGTGCCAAGGGTAACCGCAGTCACGGTCTCCGAGCTGACAGTCCACGCTGCTGCAAACGTCGTCGAACTGTTCGTGAAGACGGTTGTTGTCTTGCAAACGTCCCCATGTGTTGACTCAGGGATCTAGACGTTGCTGCGAGATCCGTTACAGCCATGCGGATAAGATGCCTGTCATCTCGACTGCTAGTGATACGAGGCCGTTGGGATCCAGCATGGCGTTCCGTATTACCCTCCCGAACCCACCGATTCCATATTCTGCTAGCATTCATTGGATCTCGACCAACGCGAGCAGCAATGTCGCGATACGATAAACCGCAACCGCGATAGGCTACAATCCGACCTTTATCAAAGTCGGAAACGTGATGGTACGCATTTCTCCTCCTTACACGAGGCATCACAACAACGTTTCACCAGGCAACGCCGGTCAACTGCTGTTTGTGTATGAGAAATCGATTGCAAACTTTCGTCATGTCAGCACGTTGTAGGTATTGCCACAGGCGCCAACCTTATGTGAATTTGCATATCACAGCATCTTCTTCCTGTCGGTTAAATTTCGCGTCTGTAGCACGTCATTTCGTGTTGTAGCAATTTTAATGGCCGTAGTGTACGTTCCTCTTCGGAAAAGACATTTTTGCTAAGTAATGAAGTGTGCACTATTATAAACGTCAGGTGACCTGTACCTATTAAATTGTCGTCCTCTTTTTCTGTCGCTAATACCTGTGGCGCTACCTTGCGCTGGGTAATCAAAAGAATGCAATGCAACTGCTATTTACAGGCACATTTATTTGCATGTACGCGACTTCTTTTTTATCGCGCTGTACTTTAGCTTGGTGGATTAGGTAACCAACCTTTCAAATAACGGTAGATGCTGCGTAACTGGTGTGCTCCGCTGTCCTCCAACCGTTGGCACACGTACACGAGAGAGAAGTGAAATGGAGGAAGATGGCTGTCTGCTGTGTGGTCTCCCACAGGCGCTGAAGGCTTGTACGCAGCAGGAAGAGAAAGTGCATCGGAGACGAGCAGTCCTGCTCGTGGGAACTGAGGTGCACTCCCTCAGGTTGCACAAGAATCACACTGTTTGCTGCTCATCAAACATGAATATTTGCAAGTTCCGCGTCAGTAAAATGATCTTCAAAGGTAACTTTCGTAAATACGTAAGTCAATCTTTACACTCAGCGTTAACCCCATTGGTGGTTTACTTGTCACCATCGGCGGGTAGTATCCGATTGTGACGACATTGTTTTACGGCCAAGGCGACACAAGCGGTCGGTTGGGGCGCCGAGATCAAAGGGGGAGCAAAGTCCAAAATTTTAACGAAGTGTATCGCAATTAGTAGTGAAAACTGACAAGGATGAAAGTGTACGACTATCGAAGCAAAAATATTCCTGTAAGTTTGGACTCGCAATCGACGCGTTTGCGAGATAATCACAAATGTTTGTTTAAGAATCACCACTGATTTGAGGCTCAAGTATTGTTCTAGTTGGAATCTGAGGCCTGTCAGATGGGAACTAAATGGAATACGTTCCGAATACATTTCTATTGACTAAGACATTATTTCCACTGCTCGTTTACAGACGAGGCCAGATCAGTAGTTTAAATTATTGATGTCACCAGTATTCGCATTCAAGTTCATTGTGTGATTCCTCTTTTGCATCACACAGATTTTGTGTTATCCTTTTCCGTTGCATATATAAAACTTTTGACAATGTTTATCAGTTTTCAACTACTTTCACGAAAAAATGTCCTAAAAGTTAGCTACTTACTGGTGAGTCTTGTTCACGTGGAGTGTTGCGGGCTTTCGAATAGAATGATGAAATGATGGTGATGTGATGTGGTGGCCCTCAGCTACGTACCGTCTGACTCAGTGATGAAATATTAAAAGTCTTGGCTGGCTTCCTTGTCTAGGGCCTGGGATACGTAGTTGACGCATTACAAGTCAAATACTGCTGAGTCTACAGTATACAATATGAATACACACATGAATCGAATGGTTGAAGGTTCCTATCATTCGGCAATTGCTAATTTTGAACGTAACATTGACATTTATAAATGAAAGATTACAGTTAAATAAAATCTGCAGGTACTATCTTAACGACTTTAAATGATGAGTACGATAGTAGATCTACTTTTGAGAATGCGGCATATTTGTTCTAACAAGGGAACCTCCCCATCGCACCCCCCTCAGATTTAGTTATAAGTTGGCACAGTGGATAGGCCTTGAAAAACTGAAGATAGATCAATCGAGGAAACAGGAAGAAGTTGTGTGGGGGGGGGGGGGGGGGTTAATAAGTTGTGTGGAACTATGAAAAAAAAAAAAAGCAAAATATACAAGCTGAGTAGTCCATGTGCAAGATAGGGAACATAAAGGATAGCGTGAGCTCAGGGGCGCTGTGGTCCCGTGGTAAGCGTGAGCAGCTGCGGAATGAGAGGTTCTTGGTTCAAGTCTTCCCTCGAAAGAAAAGTTTAATTTTTTATTTTCAGACAATTATTATCTGTTCGTCCGATGCGAGGTAACTGCGCCGTAGTATGGGGACGCTACACCTAAACAAACATCGAAACACACGACGTCAGTCGACTATAGCGCACGGAAGAGAGAGTATTCTTGTTAACGAGACTCCCTGGCTGGCGGTTGACTGTTCGCTACTTTGGACGAGAGTGCATTAAATACGTGAGATGTATTCCATGGGCAATATGAATCCAGCAAATATAGCTCGCGATTTCAATAACAAGGTCAATGAATATTTTCCGAACTGTAAGGAATCGGAAAGTTCCTTAAGGAATCAAACGATTGTCGAACATTTTGTATGATTATTTCCTACATTTGTTGATAAACAGTACGTGTGGTGATGATTGTCTGAAAATAAAGAATTAAACTTTTTACTCCAGAGAAGACTTGTACCAAATACCTCTCGTTCTGCAGCTGCTCACGCTAACCACGGGACCACGGCGCTCCTAAGCTCTCATTGTCATTGATGTTGCCTATCTTGCTCATGGACTACTCAGTAAATTTTGCTTATTTTTTTCATAGTTCCACACAACTTCTTCCTGTTTTCTCGATTGATCTGTGTTCAGTTTTTCAAGGCCTATCCACTGTGCCAACTTATAACTAAATCTGAGGGGGGTACGATGGGGAGGTTCCCTTGTAAGCACTTATTAGTGTCGATGGTCCAGCAATTAAATAAAATATAAGTTGAATAACAGGAAAACAATAGATTTCTACTGCACGGTATTAGTTATGAACGACAACATAGCTCGCGAGATATTTACTTCTAAACGCATACTACATCTTCACTATAGAAGCCACGGAAATCTCTCAACTGCACAAGTCCGCGCTCCGAAGTATTTCTATCTCTCGCGACCACGCGCCAACCGCTCCACACTCCAAGTCTCTCTCCCGCGACCGTGCGTCCCTCGCCCCGTCACGTCCAGCACTCCCCGTGTCCTGCGCGACTGTCCCTCGCGCCGCACTGTTCCGAACTGCCCTCTCGTGTCCTCTCTCGAAATCGATGCTCCTCCTCAACCTCCCTACGTCTCTCTTAGTAACTTAGAATATTTTCAGGGCGCCACGACTCGCTGGTTACCTCACAATGTACAACTTAAGGAGTTTATGTCTCTTTTGTTTAAAACGTCAGTAGAAAATTAGATGAGCCGGCCGCGGTGGTCTCGCGGTTCTAGGGGCGCAGTCCGGAACCGTGCGACTGCTACGGTCGCAGGTTCGAATCCTGCCTCGGGCATGGATGTGTGTGATGTCCTTAGGTTCGTTAGCTTTAAGTAGTTCTAAGTTCTATGGGACTTATGACCACAGCAGTTGAGTCCCATAGTGCTCAGAGCCGTTTTAAAATTAGATGATATTTATTGTGTTGCTGTCTAATTATTCCGATGCAAAGTGAAGGAATTTGTAAATTATAGAATTAAAAAGTGACATTATTGAACTGAAATATTGCACAAGTTCTATATTTTCATTCTTTGCACCCAGTTCAGTAAAACGCACAATAGATAACATAACAATAGAGAAGGTGTAGTTGTTTCTCCTTTCACCAAAATTTTTTAAGGATCTCAGGCATTTCCTTAAGTGGAAATAAACTGTTTCTTATTTTAATATTTAGCACTTTGATGAGATTAAGAAATCTATTTCTGTTACAGGGAAATAGCAACGTGAAATGTAATTTACAAGAAAAATCAAACTATCTTCAGGATCACTAGATTTGAATTCTTTTTCAAAAAACGTTTTACCAATAGCACAAGGCAAAGCGGCTAATGTCTGAGGAAGCGATGTTGGGGGTGCGGTGGAGGGCACTTGTGTATAAAGCGAAACCTACTAGTATTTGGGGATTTTTCTACTATGTTATTTTTAAGCCATTAATACCGTTTATTCGTTTTTTTACCGTCAATGCTGTTATGCTGGTTATGTTTCTCGTCATTTCCAAAATTTTCGTGACTGACTGTGAAAAAATGAAACTGTTTGTTAGTTGAAACACACGTTGCTCTTGTTGTAAAATTCATAAATGTTTCTAATCTCCTTTAACTCACTTTTATTGTTGGTGGTAATGGTTCTCACACTGTCAAGGTGAAAGAAAAAAATGGTTCAAATGGCTCTGAGCACTATGGGACTTAACATCTATGGTCATCAGTCCCCTAGAACTTAGAACTACTTAAACCTAACTAACCTAAGGACAGCACACAACACCCAGCCATCACGAGGCAGAGAAAATCCCTGACCCCGCCGGGAATCGAACCCGGGAACCCGGGCGTCGGAAGCGAGAACGCTACCGCACGACCACGAGATGCGGGCAAGGTGAAAGAAACTCTTATCAGTTACAGATGACAAACAGCGTTAATGAAACAATTTTCTGTATTTCCTATCTATTGCTAACCAACATTTACTTACTGTTTTACAGTAGAATAAATGGAAACTCTCTGACGATGGTATAACATCACTGAATCGTTTATAGATATGGACTTAAAAACTAAAAAATTGTTTTCGTTACAGCTGGAATTCTCAGAACATATTTATCTACATCTACATCTACACCCCCACCCCCACCCCCCACTCAGCATGCAGCTTTACTATGTGTTTAGATGATGATGGCGTCCTCTTCGGTAAAATATTCGGAGCTAAAGTAGTCCCCCATTCGGTTCTCCGGACGGGGAATACTCAGGAGGACGTCGTTATCAGGAGAAAGAAAACTGGCGTTCTATATGTCGGAGCGTGGAATGTCAGATCCCTTAATCGGATACGTCGGTTAGAAAATTTAAAAAGGGAAATGGATAGGTTAAAGTTAGATATAGTGGGAATTAGTGGAGTTCTGTGGCAGGAGGAACAAGACTTCTGGTAAGGTGAATGCAGAGTAATAAATACAAAATGAAATAGTGGTAATGCAGTCGTTAAGTTTACTAATGAATAAAGAAATAGGAGTGCGGGTAAGCTACTACAAACAGCATAGTGAACGCATTATTGTAGAAAAGATAGACACGAAGCCCACGCATACCACAGTAGTACAAGTTTATATGCCAACTAGCTCTGCAGGCGACGAAGAGATTAAAGAAAAGTATGATGAGATAAAAGAAATCATTCAAATAGTGAAGGGAGACAAAAGTTTAACAGTCATGGGGGATTGGAATTCGATAGGAGGAAAAGAAAGAGAAGGAAAAGTTGTTGGTGAATACAGATTGGGGGTAAGGAATGAAAGAAGAAGCCGTCTGCTAGAATTTTGCACAGAGCATAACTTAATCATAGCTAACACTTGATTTAAAAATCATGAAAGAAGGTTGTATACGTGGAAGAGGCCTGGAGGCACTGGAAGGTTTCAGACAGACTATATAATGGTAACACAGAGATTTAGGAACCAAGTTTTAAATTGCAAGACATTTCCAGGGGCAGACGAGGACTCCGACCACAATCTATTGGTTATGAATTGTAGATTAAAACTGAATAAGCTCCCAAAAAAGTCGAATTTAAGGAGATGGGATCTGGATAAACTGAAACAACCAGAGGTTGTGAAGAGTTTCAGACAGAGCATTATGGAAAGATTGACAAGAACGGGGGAAAGAAAAACAGAAGAAGAAGAATGGGTAGCTTTGAGAGGTGCAATATCTGGTGAGCAAGATGAATGAGACAGGAGAAAATACCTTCAGACTTCAAGAGGAATATAATAATTTCAATCCCAAAGAAAGCATGTGTTGGCAGGTGTGAAAATTACCGAACTGCAGTTTAATAAGTCACGGCTGCAAAATACTAACACAAATTCTTTACAGACGAATGTAGAAACTGGTAGAAGTCGACCTTGGGGAGGATCAGTTTGGATTCCGACGAAATGTTGGAACACGTGAGGTAATACTGACCCTAAGACTTATCTTAGAGCCGGCCGGTGTGGCCGTGCGGTTCTAGGCGCTACAGTCTGGAACCTCGTGACCGCTACGGTCGCAGGTTTGAATCCTGCCTCGGGCATGGATGTGTGTGATGTCCTTAGGTTAGTTAGGTTTAAGTAGTTCTAAGTTCTAGGGAACTGATGACCTCAGAAGTTAAGTCCCATAGTGCTCAGAGCCATTTGAACCATTTTGAACGTATCTCAGAAGATAGATTAAGGAAAGGCAAACCTATGTTTCTAGCATTTGTCGACTTAGAGAAGGCTTATGACAATGTTGACTGGCATACCCTCTTTCAAATTCTGAAGGTGGCAGGTGTGAAATACAGGATATTTACAATTTGTACAGAAAGCAGATGGCAGTTATAAGAGTGGAGGGACTCAGAAGGGAAGCAGTGGTCGGGAAGGGAGTGAGACAAGATTGCAGCCTATCCCTGACGTTATTCAATCTGTATATTGAGCAAGCAGTAAAGGAAACAAAAGAAAAATGTGGACTAGGAATTAAAATCCACGGAGAAGAAATAAAAACTTTGAGGATTGCTGATGACATTGTAATTCTGTCAGAGACAGCAAAGGACCTGGAAGAGCAGTTGAACGGAATGGAGAGTGTCTTGAAAGGATGATATAAGATGAACATCAACAAAAGCAAAAGAAGGATAATGGAATGTAGTGGAAGTCAATCAGGTGATGCTGAGGGAATTAGGTTAGAAAATGAGACACTTAAAGTAGTAGATGAGTTTTGCTATTTGGGGAGAAAAATAACTGATGATGGTCGAAGTAGAGAGAGTGTAAAATGTAGATTGGCAATGGCAAGGAAAGCGTTTCTGAAGAAGAGAAATTTGTTAATATCGAATATAAATTTAAGTGACAGAAATTCTTCTCTGAAAAAAATGTATGGAAGTGAAACATGGACGATAATTAGTTTGGACAAGAAGAGAATAGAAGCTTCCGAAATGTGGTGCTACGGAAGAATGCTGAAGATTAGATGGGTAGATCACGTAACTAATGAGGACGTACTGAATAGAATTGAGGAGAAGAGGAATCAGTGGCACAACTTGATTAGAAGAAGGGATTGGTTGTTAGGACACGTTCTGAGGCATCAAGGGATCACCAATTTAGTATGGAGGGCAACGTGGAGGGTAAAAATCGTAGAGGCAAACCAAGAGATGAATACACTATGCAGATTCAGAAGGATATAGGTTGCAGTAGTTACTTGAAGAAGAAGAAGCTTGCGCAGGATAGAGTAGCATGGAGGGCTGCATCAAACCAGTCTCTGGACTGAAGAACACAACAGCAACAACATCGACACACATACTCACCAGCCACCGTACGATGAGCAGTGCACCACTACTAGCCAATCCCTTTCCTGGTCTACTCACAAGTAGAGCGAATGAAAATCGACTGTCTGTCTGCCTCCGTATGACCCATAATTTCTCTTATCTTATCCTCGTGGTTCTTACGCGAAATTTAAGTTGGCGGCAGTAGAATGGTTCTGCTGTCAGCCTCAAATGCTGGTTCTCTAATTTTTCTCAATAGCGTTCCGCGGGAAGAACGTCTTCTTCCTTCCAGCGATTCACACTTGAGTTCGCGAAGCATCTCCGTAATATTAGCGTGTTGATCGAACCAATGGTAGCAAACCTTGCAGCTCGCCTGTGAATTGCTTCGATGTCTTCGTTTACTCTGACCTGCTGCGCAAGCCCATCATTCGAACAGCACTCAACACTAGTGTCCCATGTGCGATCTCCTTTACAGATGAACCACACTTCTGTAAAATTTTGCCAATAAACTGAAGTCGACCATTCGCATTCCCTATTACAATCCTTAAATGCTCGTTCCATTTCATGTCGCTTTGCAACGGTACGACGATGCTGTCTCAAGCAGGATACTACTAGTGCTGTATCCGAACATTACGGGATTGCTTTCCCTGCTCATCAGAACTTTTCTACATTTAGAGCTGGCTGAAATTCGTCACATCAACTAGATATTTTGTCATCTCGTATTCTACAGTCAATCAAAGACGATAACTTCGCGTACATCATAGCATCATCAGCAAACAGTCGCAGATTGCTGCTCACCCTGTCCTTCAGATCAATAGCGGTCCTACACACATCCTTGGCGCATTCCTGAGGATACCCTAGTCTTTGCTAAATACTCGCCTTCGAGGACAACGCAGTGGGTAAGACGTCTGCGGGCCACTCACATATCTGGGAACCTGTTCAGTATGATCATATCTTCGTTAACAGGGTGCAGTGGAACACGGTGTCGAACGCTTTATTGAAATCTACTTATATGGAATCTGTGTGTTGCCTTCATTCATGGTTCACAGGACATCATGAGCGGAAAGAGCAAGCTGAGTTTCGCACAAGCGATACTTTCTAAAATCATATTGACTTGCGGACAACAGATTTTCTGTCCCAATAAAATTTATTATGTTAGAACTGAAAACGCGTTCAAGAATTCTGCAGCAAATCTATGTTTAGGATATCAGTCTGTAATTTTGCGGGTCTGTTCTTTTACCCTTCTAATATACAGGAGTCCTGCGCTTTCTTTCGGTCGCTTAGATTTTTGCGCTGGGCGAGAGATTCGCGATAAATGTGAATATCGTATATTTCTTGCAAAAAGATGTCTCTCAGTTAACCCTTGAATAAGGTTCACCGGGTATACCACCATCTAATGAGTCCACGGCGGCAGCATTTTCATGTGTCTTTCATTTGTTCAAATGGTTCAAATGGCTCTGAGCACTATGGAACTTAACATCTGTGGTCATCAGTCCCCTAGAACTTAGAACTACTTAAACCTAACTAACCTAAGGACATCACACACATCCATGCCCGAGGCAGGATTCGAACCTGCGACCGTAGCAGTCGCGCGGTTCCGGACTGGGCGCCTAGAACCGCTAGACCACCGCGGCCGGCTTTCATTTGTTATTCTGTCACCACATTGTGCAGCTTCTAGATGTCTTCATACGTGGTTGGACTTCCTTTGGACAGTCTTGAAGAAGAACACGGCCACGTTTCAATTCTGGTGGCCACTTCTTCCCTATTGAAAATGAAGCAGCAGACTTCTACAAAATTCAAACAGCTTTGGATGAATTTCCACTGGCAATGAACAGTTTAACAACGAATTTCATTACTTAATGGTAAATTAGTTTTCAATTTGATCGGAAGAAGCACAACGTGAATGCGTTAAAAACCATATTAGCAAAAAGTACAAGGTTGACGCTTGAATTGCCTTATTGCGTAATACGTACGTATATAAAGAAACATTTCATTGATAATTCCATCTTCATGCCACACAGATAAAATTTCTTCTTGTTCCAGGCAATCGCCAATGGGTTCGAGTAACTACCCAGCAAAGGAAGATTAAACGTTCAATTAGAAAAGAAGCGCAAGTTGAGGCTGGATCAAGTTTAGAGAAGGAATTCGAATTCGAACGCGTTCTTTGTAAAGGAACCGTACCTGAACTTGTCTTAAGTGGTGTAGAGGAACCATGGAAAACTTGAATCTAGACGGTCGTCGTTTCAAATCCGAAAGCAGAGAGTTAACGACTACGCCACCTTGCGCGGTAAAACTGCCTGTCAATGCTGCACAATGAGATTTGATGGAATAGCTTGCAACGCCCCTGGGCGATGTCTTTAGTCTTTACTGAATCCGTCTATACCCGGTTTCTCAATTGAAATTACGGGTACCGTTTTGTGTAAATTCGATCTATCTCGGTTTTTGCACGGGAGCTCATTGTACCCATATTCTTTTCAGTTATTAGCATTCCTTTGTACTATTTGAAGGTTATTTCAGCATTTTGTATAAACTCAGACGAAATAATTATGGTATCTCCGAAAAATGTTAGTAATGACAGAAATTCTTATGCTCTATCAAAACAGAAACCGGGTAAAATAAAAATTATAGATATTAACACAAATTATATTTTGCAATAATGCATGAATTTATACTTTTTAATGTAACAAAAATTGTATTCACTGCTTAGACTTGAATGTCAAAGCAGCATCATTGGAAGTTGTCTTTGGTACATTATTGTCGTTGGTAGTATGATGGCGCCAAGTGTGGCAGAAAGAGAGCTGTTCTGCGTTGTCGTTAAGTCATTGACAGTGTTGACAATCTAATGGACTTGTAATGAACAGTTTATGTTAGTAGTGTATCTGTTTTTGTATGTTTCCAACTTATATGCAAAGATTTGTGAGCTTGATGGATGTGATAGCGAAGTTCGTAATAAGAAGTGTGGAATATGTTGAAAAGTTCAAAAAATGGTTAAAATGGCTCTGAGCACTATGGGGCTTAACTTCTGAGGTCATCAGTCCCGTAGAACTTAGAACTACTCAAACCTAACTAACCTAAGGACATCACATACATCCATGCCCGAGGCAGGATTTGAACCTGCGACCGTAGCGGTCGCGCAGTTCCAGACTGTAGAGCCTAGAACCTTTCGGCCAACCCGGCCGGCTGTTTTTCAGTCATTTCGTAGGAAGCAGGAACCGCATTTTTGAAATATCTGAATGGAATTTAGCTGCCCCTTGACACTAACGCCGCAAGAAGACAAGTAATTTTTTTCTACTTTGCTTTCTGCCACGTTGAGTGCAGTACTATTTACTCCACTGCAATAAATACGTTCGTCGCATGTAACCAATGTAATTTTTTGTCCCTGAAACGACATTTGTAATTGCTAGCCAACAGGTAGTCAGGTGATTAGAAGCTACACACAATGAAAGAGCTATACTCCTCTTATAATCGTGCTTTCTGAGTCACACTATGCCTCCTCATATACCTGTTGTAAACATTCAATGGGCTTGGAACACGGCGGTGTTGCTGCGGTGCGCGAAGGTTAATGCCACCGATTGGACGCGGAACTAGTACAATAGTGCGATAAGTTATCATATGACGGCGATGCACTTATACGGGCTTCGCAATCGCGCGTATGAAAGGAAGATACGCGCCTCTACAGCATAGCCGTCACGAAACGCTCTTCGATGCCCGTTGCATCAGCGTAGCAGCGGAATACATTGAAAGGTGGCTACACTGAGCCACAGCGCCAGAGATCGCGCTAGAGAGTATTGTTCCGCCGCCTCCACTGGCAGTGATTATTGAGATGTCGTAGTGGGCAGTGCTTGTCGAGGACTCGTAGTAGTCAGTTCGTATTGAAATGTACTAGTGGGCAGTGCTTGTCGAGATGTTGTAGTAAGAAGTGCCTGTTCCATGTTTTATGCAGTTGTTTGATGGGATAGACAGCAGATGGTTCGAATGGAAATACTGTAGTGATCAGAGTGCTTTTCGTCAATATATATGAAGGTAAAATATTATGTTTTTTTTTTCATTATTTCAGTGTCTTAAATAATGCGTCATTACAGGTTCAGTCAACAAAGCATTTGGCTTGTGTTCTTGGATTAGAGTGCAATTCTGGTTTTCTTGAGTAATTATGGTATTTCTATTTCCTTTAATTAATTCAGTATAATGATATTTAAAATTTCTTGTGTTGTTGAAGAAGAACCGTGCCAGATGCGTACGTTGAGTCATACTTCCACACACAGAACAGTGACACTTGTGTTTTGGTTTCGTAGGTTTTATAGTTGCTGGGGACTTAATTAATTAATTGTGTTAACCAAAATTTTCATTTCATTCATTGTTGTTGTTCCATGCAGTCAGATTGCGTAATAATACTAGTCAGGGCCAACCGTTTACGAGACTTTGTAATCGGACATACAGCTACTAAAACAAAAAATTAAAATTATTTGCATTCATATTTAAATAAGCCCCCATGCATGTGGCGACCGCTGCTTCGGATCGTCCCTTGGAATTCTTCTGATTGTAATAATAGTAGACAGTAGTATTGTTGTAGTAATTTGTAGTTTAGTAATTGTAGTCTATTTGCATGAGTAGATTTGGTAATTGTCATTCTTTTAATGGTATATTGGCAGAATTTAATTTTCATTGTCTTGTCTACGGGTTTGACAATTAGTGCAATTATTTCAATTGTTCGATTAATCGTGTTTGAGGGAAACATTTCGTGTGAATGGTATTGTTGGAGATAAAGTGTCATTGTGTGTAATTTTCATATAGTGACGAGTTTTGTATGTTTTGTAAATGATTACGCGATCGATGAAAAAGGCAAAAATGATGGATAGTGAGAATGACGAAATTGTTGACATGGCGAACTCGCCAACACAGGACAACAGTATGATGGATAATGAAGTTGAAAACAATTTAAGAAGTCGGGAAAATAGTCCGGAACCATTTCAAAATTTTTCTCAATCAGGAAATTCACAGAATACGAGATTAACGATAGAAGATTCTGAAATAGTATCGAACACAGATAGCTTTACAGCTATGACGAAGGAAACTGGTTTTGCGGGAAATGTTAGGGGCGAAAGGAGTTTCGAATCAGTTACTATGGAGCAGTTGATGAGTGCTATATTAAAAATGGAAACACGGTTAGGATCTGAATTTAAAACAGAGATGGGAACTTTGCGATCTGAAATTAAAACTGATATAGGAACAATTAAAACTGATATGGGAACAATGGAAACACGTTTTGACTCACTGGGATCACAGTTAGGATCTGAATTAAAAACAATGGAAACACGGTTAGACTCACGAATAGGGACATGTTTCAAAAACATGAAAGATGAATTAAAGAAAGAAATTACAGAAGGAGTACAACCGATTTTGAATTCTCACAATAATAGATTAATTGCAGTAAAGATTAGACAAAGGGAACAGGATAGAGAACAGGAAGAAAGAGATCGCGTGATAGTACAGAAATTTTCAGAGTTAACTTTACAACGTGCACACGATAAGAAAGAAATATTTGAGAGAATCGAGGATTCCGTACCAAATGACAGATTAAATAACCTAACACAACAGTATGAACAGTTAACTACTAAATGTGTTAATACTGAAACCCGAGTCGCGACACTTATGGAAGACGTAAATAAACAGAAAGAACAATTAGGTGACTTATCGGAAAGAGTTGAGGAGATTTCAGATAAATTGACAAGTCTTAGCTTAAATGGGGACAGAGATTTGGATGATACGGCACCATTCCCATTTGCAGAAACCGAAGAGTATCAGAACATAAATAAGCATGTTGAAAATCAGGGAAAATTTAATGAACGCGTGAAAAGGGAATTTGAGGCATTAAAAAAGCAAGTCAAACAAATTGAAGGCGATATCGTAGGAAAAGACGGCAAAAGAAATTTAGAATCACAGATACCAGAGGGGTTTGAAGAAAATAATTTGTTTCATTTACGGGATGCAACAAGAGAGCGCCAGGCGCGCGAACTTGACAATAATCGACATTGGGACTGGGACAGACGTGGTAGGTCTTTGTCGCCACGAGGCGAAAACTTTGACTATAAACACTTTTTGACTGTTCGGAAATTTAAGATCTTCCGCAATTCTAAGAATGACATACATCCATGTTCATGGTTAGATCAATTTACGTACGCACTTCCGCCAAATTTGCCACTAAGTCACAAACTGAAATTTATGTGCAGCTATTAATGTCCTCAGGGGATTCACTACACTAAGTGAATATGTGCCGTAGCGCTCACAGGGCCCCGAGCTGTAGTGGTGCTATTTTCCCTTTTAGTTTTCTGCACCGCTGCCTACTCTTTCACTATTCTTTGCATCTATAAAAACAATTCTTCTACTATCAATCTATCTAGACAGTAGGTAAAGATTAACCGGATTTGACTGTTTTACCCAAAAGTGACTTTGGAAATTACCGTTTCGACTTACTATATTTTCTGCAGCATTCATTCGTAGCTTAAATGAAATTTTACCTGTTTATCTTCGTGACAATATTACTTCTTATGTTGACGACATTCTTATTGCTAAACGTTCTTGGAGTGAGCATAACAAAATTTTGGATTCATTATTACGTATTTTTGCAAGAGTTGGCATTACAGTGAACTTAGAAAAATCTGAATTCGGTCGTTTTCAGGTGAAATTTCTCGCTCACATTATTTCTACAGAAGGTATTCTTCCTGATCCAGAAAAGCTAGACGCAATTCATAATTATGCTGTTCCTACTACAAAACGTGATGTTCGTAGTTTCCTTGGTGTCTGTAATTTTCTTAGACGCTTTGTTAGATTGGATGATTTGGCCACACCTCGTTTACACATTTCAGTTATGCGCACTTTGGTCCCAGAAAATGCTTTCAGAAATTACGAGAAAATTGCTATTTCAGTAATATGGAAAAACGTATTCGATTTGTTCTTGCCAAATGCAAATTATGTCAAAAGGCTAAGCCGCCAACTGTTTCTCACAAAGCACCGTTGTTTCCTATCATTCCAGCGAAATTAAAGGACATGGCTGTAGTCGATTTGTTCGGTCCAGTGGTTCGTTCTACTGATGGTTTTGCGTACATTTTCGTAGCAGTGGAATTGACATCAAAATATGTGTGTTTTACACCTTTACGCAAAGCAACAGCTCGTTCAGTATCTAATGCTTCATCAAACATTTTCTTAAAGAAGTTGGTCATGTTGATAAGGTTATATCAGATAATGGATCACAGTTTCGCTCTAAAATTTGGCTTCGTACTCTACGGCGTCGGAAGATTAAACCAATTTTCATTTCACTTTTTCACCCTCAGTCTAATGCTTCAGAGAGATGGATGAAGGAAATCAATAAATTGTGTCGACTTTATTGTCATCAGAATCACAGAACTTGGGATCAGTATCTTCATATTTTTCAAAACATTCTGAATGAACTTCCTAATGACTCAACTTCTTTACCGCCTATACTGATATTAAAAAATAAAGCACCGTTAAATCGCATTTCTGAAATAGTTCCTTTTCCGCCTTCACGGAAACTGCGGCATTCTGAAGTTGTCAACCTGGCTCTACGAAATATTGCATCTGCGGCTGCAAGAAGAGAGAAATCAGCTAAACGTCCTGGTCGTTTAAAAATTTTGTCAGTTGGTCAAAAGGTGTTAATTAAGTCTCACCGTTTGTCTCATAAAGGAAAAGGCTTATGTCGCAAATTTTTTCCGCTTTATAACGGTCCATATAGAATTCGCAAAATTATTCATGATAACACTATTGAAGTAGAAGCTCTTAAATCTCGACGCTCTAAGGGAATACATCATATATCGAACGTAAAAATTTTTGTGGAATGACATACTTTTGAGACATCAACAATTGTACGTAAACACGCGGAGAATGCAAGGATACCGCGCCGTGTTCCGGCGGCGGCAGATACTCAAAGCAACAGTGAAGTCTGCGCGCCGCACAAGGCAGTCGTTGACCGCAAACAATTACTTCCTACGTCACGCGTCTACAGCTGATCGAGCGCTCAGTGCGAATGCACTGACAGCCGTAATCAAATACAGTCTAAATTCTCCGAATAAATTCTGTATAAAGCTATGGTGACTTTATAAATTATGTTATTAACGTTCAGTATTTTTCAGGATACGGTTGTGTAAAATATTTAAGACCTTCAGGTAAATTCTGTGCGTGTCCGACGTTAAGACGACTTGCTTTGGAGAAAATTTCAGGAAGAATTTAATTTCGAAGAAAAAAGTAATAAACTAAAAAAGGGTAACTATTAATTGAGTTTATTTTTCAGGTAACATATTTCCACTTAGGTACGTACTTTAGATGTAATTTGCTGCTCGCGATTACGTGATTAATACTTTGTGCTAAATTTAATGTTCTATGAATTTACTTGTGAAGCGACATGCTTGTGTACATTTGCTGATTTTGACAATTATTGATTAATGAACAGGCTTGTTATTTGTATATATTATGCATCGCTTGGCTGCTATGCTTTTTCACTGATGTCATATTTTTTTAATTATGTGCCTGCTGTGCTTATTTATTTAAATTATAATTGTCACCTGATTAATTGTGCTGACTGTAGTTAGGTATGTAGGTTACACTTTGTGATTTATCTGCTTGCGCCTTCATGTTTACTTATTAAGGTTACATATGAACATTTATTTGCTTATGCTGATATGATGATAATGACCTGTTTATTATGTAAGATACATATTTGCTGCTTTGCGTATGGATTGCATATTTACACATTTCTGTTTGTTGTCATAAGTACTCCTTAATTTGGTGTATAGAAATGCTGATATACTGTGTGCGAACATGGAGTTTAGGTCACACTATGGTATTAATTATAGATTGTTCGCTTGGCAGAGACTCGTTATAGGGATTGTGCTGCATCCACTTGTTGACATTCTGTTCTCTACTGGTATATTGTCGCGATATTGCATGTATTGCTTACGCTCAGTGCCTGATATTTTTAAGATAAGAAAATGAACTGCTATAATTCTACGAACGACATTGGTACAAGAAACTTCATAGAAGTCACATGAGCTGGAGGTTTTATGGAAGCTGTATAAATTTATGTTATTAGAAAGGAAGCTAACGACATGAAATACCAACACTAGATTTAGACCATTGACAGTTATTACACTGCATTTTTCGTGAGTAATTGAAATAGGAAGTGACACTTGACACAAGAAATACTCCACATGTTTGCTTCTGTTTGCCATGATTCTTGAAGTGGTGTACACACTGAAATATCACGATCATTAACACTTCGTAATCGTACTTAATTACTGAGAGTTATTCGAACTAAGTCTGTTAGAGGTCATGTATGCATTTCTTTTATTTAATGATAGACAAGGAACCAAAATGTATCTTATAATTTATAATGAGTAGCAGATTTGGATCAGATGGATTACACGAGAGGTTGTGTGTTGACATTGTGTCTTCGGATTGTATGAGATGATGAATTGAGGTTTGCATTAGGATTTTATCTGTACTTGTTCGAGGAGACTGACTAGAGGAAAGAGTTGTTGTGGAAGTGAAACGATATTGGTGCTAAGGTTTATATGTTTCGACGTATTGAAGAGGTATTATTGAGATTATGTGAAGTTGATGATTATTGGAGTTTTCGTGGACAAGAGGTAAGGTAAATGATATTGATGATAAGGTTTATATGTATCGACGTATTGAAGAGGTATTAGTGAAGTATTGAGATTATGTGATGCTGATGATTATTGGAGTTTTGGTGTATAAGAGGTGAAGTAAGTGAGGTGCATATTTTTTTTTTTTTTGGTCTTATGGAACAAGGAGGATGAAGATAGCAGACTAGAACACTAAAGTAGAAGGAAGATAGTCGATACACACACTTTGTTAAATCACTAAGCAGTATATATATATTTTTTTTTTTTTGAAGAGAGGAAGTATTTGCATATCTTGGCTCACTGACAGTTGTTCAGCAACAGTACATTTGATCTGGCTTGGCAAACATTGGTCTTGACATGGTGACTATGACGTTGACTAACTATTATTGACTGTTATACATTGCTGCCACTACTACTTGATACACATGATGAACATAAAATTTTGACAGAATTGCATTTACACAGTTAACACTATTCAATTACACAGTAGCACTAATGTGGATGAAAGATGAGTGAGTGTGTTTTGTGTGTTTTCCTTTTCCTATCCCAAATTGGTACCAACCTATCTCCTAAATATTATTTTACTTGTTTGTTGTGGCTTGCACTGACACCCATAAATATTATAGGTTTACTGGTATTTGTGTATTGTAATAGTTAATAGGACAATTATCTGATATCATTTGTGTGTTTGTTATGATTTGTATGTTTAGTGTAAAAGCATTGTATGTGTATTCAAACTATTGTTCATGCCTGAACTGTCTGATTAGTGATGGTGCTGCACTTTTCAACATGATGTGTGACATTTAGTCATGTTTAATTTCTGCTGATGAACAGTGTGATTAGTGAAAGTGAATATTATGGACTGCGGTCTGCACCTGTTCAACATTGATGGTGCCACTAATGGAACTGCTTATACTGAAATGGTGTTACTTGTTGGTGTCTGCACCTATTCAACATTTCTGGGTGCCACTGATGGACTGCTTCTACTGAAAAGATGTCACCTGTTGATATCTGCACCTGTTCAACATTGCTGGTGCCACTGATGGAACTGCTTATACTGAAACGGTGTTACTTGTTGATGTCTGCACCTGCTCAACATTGCTGGGTGCCACTGATGGACTGCTTCTACCGAAATGATGTCACTTGTTGGTGTCGGCACCTGCTCAACATTGCTGGGTGCCACTGATGGACTGCTTCTACTGAAAGGATGTCACCTGTTGCTGTGTGCACCTGCTCAACATTGCTGGTGCCACTAATGGAACTGCTTATACTGAAATGGTGTTACTTGTTGGTGTCTGCACCTATTCAACATTACTGGGTGCCACTGTTGGTTTTTGCACCTGTTGACCATTGCTGGGTGCTACTGCTGGAACTGTCAACTGCTTATTCATGAGCTATGGAAAGCGTTCATATGAATATTTGTATAAACTGATTTTTTGCGTATTACTGTTTGTGAAAAGTTATGAGACTCTTACCTGCTCATATTCGTCATTGCTGACGCTATTGATTGAACTGTTTAACCACATAATACTTGTGTAAACTATTATGTAAAGTCACATGTATGAAAGAATTTGTATTGCTTACTGTATTCTATATATTAGGTTATTGAAAGGTCAGTGCAAAGCCAAAATTTTATCTAGTTATATGATATTTAAGCATTAATATTATCTTTTATTTTTGTCTGTATTTTTTTGACGAATTTGGTGGTATTTTCACCACCAATGCTGGCAAAAATACCATCAAATTCTAGCCCGTGGAGGAAGGGCATATGAAAGGTGGCTACACTGAGCCACAGCGCCAGAGATCGCGCTAGAGAGTATTGTTCCGCCGCCTCCACTGGCAGTGATTATTGAGATGTCGTAGTGGGCAGTGCTTGTCGAGGACTCGTAGTAGTCAGTTCGTATTGAAATGTACTAGTGGGCAGTGCTTGTCGAGATGTTGTAGTAAGAAGTGCCTGTTCCATGTTTTATGCAGTTGTTTGATGGGATAGACAGCAGATGGTTCGAATGGAAATACTGTAGTGATCAGAGTGCTTTTCGTCAGTATATATGAAGGTTGTAATATTGCTACATGAATTTGCTATGCTGACATCGGGTGCTAATAGTAGAATAAAAGCGGGTTACAAGCTGTGAGCTGTCTGGGGAGGTTAACCGTGCGTTTACTGGGCAACTGTTTCACGACTGGGTAACTAGTCTAGGTTTACCACATTACCAATCAGACTAACATTGATTATAATCTTTTACAGTCATACAACAACCGGTAATATATATATATATATATATATATATATATATATATATATATATATAAAAGGAGAATTTAAATAAAACGAAAGAAATCAGTTTATATTTGGAAATTTATTTTTAAGATTGTTCATCGAAATTTCAGCATATTATACGTGAGTTATAACTGAGCTGGTGCCCTATTTATGATTGTGAAAATGTGAGATTGGAATCTTACGGAACACATAAAATATGGAGCCAAGATTGGGAGACTGGATACAACACTGCATTCATAAAACAACACACAAAGAACATTGAAACACATGCAAGAGAAAGTTAACCACAACCAACAGATTCAAATTTTCACCCAAAGAAATTACGTTCGTAGCACAATCCTGTCCGTCATGTAATTACCACACACTGGTATACTAAATTCATATTAACTCTTTGTCAAATCTTCCCAAGAAGAATAGCTGAGGGCTACTTTGATGATTCCACCACATGCTTCACGTGGTCAACTTGGTTTACAGAAAGCGTATAACTCCACAATAATTTAGATAATAAAAATAAATTAGATCGAAAAGCAAATAACAAAAGAAAAACCTCGAACTGGTTACTAACGTCTTACTGTTAACCTGATGGGTCAAACAGTTATATAAGCACGTGGTACTGGTCTCGCAAAGTACATCCCACGTGGGTTGAACATAAAGAAAAGTTGCTATATTCAAAATATTGTCAAGACGAGACGTTATAATCACACAAGCATTTGCATTTAAGATTGGTCTTAGTTAGAGTTACTGATCAACACGTGGTTCCACTTAACTCACAAAGTAGTAACAAAGCAACTCCCGGAAAATAATATGAACCTCACACGAGAATTACACTACGCTGCAATTTAAGATAACCTTAGATATTTTAGAGCTAACCCGAAATAAAGGTGATTAAATTCTCAGTTAGGCTGAACTTAACAAATCCATTGTCCTACGGACTTAGCAGACACGCGCTTAGCCGGAGATCTTACCATTTCAGACGCTCGCCACCGCCAGACTGCAACTCCCTACTGCCCAGCGTGCTTCCTCAGGGTCGCTCACAAAGACAAACGGAAGGGGCCAGAAGGGCAGCTTCCTATACCAACATGACAAGGGACTGACCGGACCATACTAAGAATAGAAACCTCTTTGCTTTTAGGAACCGTAGCTACCTGTTCCGAAGTTGGTCCCACTGTTCTCTAGCAGACAGCCTTGTCTGCTACCCTCAAGCATGCAACTACAAACACATTTGATCATTCATCCTCTCCCACAGAAGGGAAGGGGGATGACAGTATCTTATCATATACTGTATATCACAGAAAGCGGATGTAGGTTCCGTATGAGACTGTGTGACATGAATTACATATTAACTGTGTTTTCAAGTGTAGTAGTGTGACAGATCGTTCTTGTTTACGTGTAAAAGTAACACGTTCCACTACTCAGTCTCCTCCCAGATAGTCAGAAACGCCACAGTAAATTTAGAAGAGGAATTTATTCCATAAAAGACAACAAATTTGAGAAATTAAACATGAAAGGAATCCAACAGAGACCTTTCAAGGTAAAATATTATGTGTTTTTTTTTTATTATTTCAGTGTCTTAAATAATTTGTCATAACAGGTTCAGTCAACAAAGCATCTGGCTTGTGTTCTTGGATTAGAGTGCAATTCTGGTTTTCTTGAGTAATTATGGTATTTCTATTTCCTTTAATTAATTCAGTATAATGATATTTAAAATTTCTTGTGTTGTTGAAGAAGAACCGTGCCAGATGCGTACGTTGAGTCATACTTCCACACACAGAACAGTGACACTTGTGTTTTGGTTTCGTAGGTTTTATAGTTGCTGGGGACTTAATTAATTAATTGTGTTAACCAAAATTTTCATTTCATTCATTGTTGTTGTTCCATGCAGTCAGATTGCGTAATAATACTAGTCAGGGCCAACCGTTTACGAGACTTTGTAATCGGACATACAGCTACTAAAACAAAAAATTAAAATTATTTGCATTCATATTATAATTAAGCCCCCATGCAACATTTACGCGCAACGAGACCGCACGTTAGCAGTAGAGATCGACTCTGTCTTCTGCAAGGAAGCACTATTGAGCTATCGCATCTTCCACTGCTGTGGAGCCGTTAATAATGACACTGATCTGCCGATTCAGCTCCGATCATAATTTGAGCTTCAGGCTGGCGAAAGACGATGGTCGCATACGTATCACGACGACTTCCTGGTGAACAGTACCTGGAAGCGAGCACTTGAAAGCACCACCCACGTCCACCACGCAATTTCGTGTTTTCAGATATCGTTTTACACTACAGCAGACCTCGTGTGATTCACGTTCAGGCTTCTCTCACCACTCGACGGCACATTAAGGACGTTAGAATGTTCTTCCTATAACGCATCCCCCGTGAGATATGCTGGTAGGATAAAGGCAGGTTCCGTGTCGTTCTCGTTGTGCCACGCAGGATTAGCCGAGTGGTCTAGGGCGCTGCAGTCATGGACTGTGCGGCTGGTCCCGGCGGATGTTCAAGTCCTCCCTCGGGCATGGGTGTTTGTGTTTGACCTTAGGATAATTTAGGTTAAGTAGTGTGTAAGCTTAGGGACTGATGACCTTAATAGTTAAGTCCCATAAAATTCCACAAACATTAAGGTTCTCGTTGTCCAAGATTTCTTCTTATATCGCTACTCACTTGGTCCGTCATCCAGTATGGCCAGTACTAAACTGAATACCTACCGAACTTGCGTATCGACGTGCTGATCCGTTTGTTGCAAGCTGCTAGCCCTATCAGTAAACTACAGACTTGTGATAGATTATTTAGTGACTACCATAAACAGATATATCCTGTTTCGGCACATGGAGGCTTCACCTGATATCAGTTTTCATTCTTAATGACTACGATGTACAAAGAACAAAATGCTCTCGGGGTTCCAGTCGCGTCAAGTGGTTAAAATGTCGCGAGCTTTCGATCAAATACTCCTTCGTCACTGACAAGTGGAATGACAGGTGATGGGGTACTGGTACGCCCTTATACACTCTACTTACCGCCTGTGACGTAGCTGGTGATCACATTATCGCCATGTAAGAGCATCATATGACTCCGTGTTCGATACAACGGCTGGAACCTCGCGATAGTGGATTCGATTCCGTACTGGAACCTCGCGATAATGGATTCGATTCCGTGCTGAGTTGTAGGCCACCATCGCTACTGAGAGGGTTGTCAGTCGATTCGATGGATTCCTTAACTGTACTATCCCAGGAGCCATTAATGCGAGCCACGAAAGTGGTGTCGTCAAATTTAATCCATTCGTCCTTTTCTAAAGCATGGTCAGCAAAGTAGATTTCTTCGGGGTAGCGTAGGCGATGAAACCTCTCGTGTTTCCTCCTGTGTTATTCTACAGTGCACACTAGTTGTCCTACGTAAGACTGACCAGTTTGCTGAATATTTTGAAAATCCCATGTGTTCTAAGACCTGCCGCAACTTTAACTTCTCTCGGCAGCAGCCGTATTTTCGACGGAGGCCTGAAGATCGATTTAATTTCGTATATCTTCAACAGGTGGCATATTTTCCCCTGTCGGGAGCGACAAAACGATGAAAGAGCTAACTCATTTTCCTGCTCCTCGTCGGCCTTATTGCGATTCTTGTTTTAGATCACTTCCTTGATTTGGTGATAGTTGTAGCCGTCGTTCCTGAAGACCTTGCGTAAGCAGCTCAGCTCGTGTGGCATTTCATTGATTGTTACCGTCACGAAACACTGCATTCTTACCATGTGTATAAAGTTTTCATTTTTTCACACTTTGGAGGAATGTTGTGGTCTTTTGGTAAAATCTGAAAGAGTACAACAGTAAATTAACAAACGGTTATTTTAAAGCATTGCAGAACAAAAATTTCCCTGTAGGCACAATATCAGGCTGAAGCAAGCGGGAATTATAATTTGAATGTGCGTTAGATAAAACTATATGTCCAAAAAACCACTGGAACAAGATTTTCAATTGGCTTAGATGAGTTTTTGCTAAGATTTTCCCCGCCAAATTGGTTGTGCTCCATGCTCTATCCCAACATGATAACCAGGTAAACTTTTATAGACCCTAAGGCAATCAGAGAGAATAACTGGAGTCTGGCAACAAGATGTCATGTAGTGACGGATAGGTCAGAAGGAGATCAACGAACAGGAAGGTGCAAGCTCCTTGTTTAAAAACAAACTGCAGTCTGTTATGGTACCTAATCAAAAACGTGAAATCCATTTCGTGCTCATTATCAGGATTAACGTGGACGGCGAAGCGTAGTCTTACTAGGAAGAATCAGAACAGAAACAGTAGAACACTGTCCTCTTTCTAGAAAGGGGAAAGAGGAGCACTCTGAGTTCTGAGCTGGAGAGATTGGATTACCCCACAGTGAAGAGATCCTCACTGTGGGCAACAGGTAAGAAAAACGCTCAAATTTAGTTCCTCTAATAAAGGTGAGAGTCACACTGCATTCTCCAGCTCTCACGTAAGTGATGGCAGCAAAGTGTTGTGTATGAACCATTCTGTTGTATGGAGTCAGCTCAGCAGGATGAGTCCATAAGGAAACGTGACAGAGTCGCAGAATAAAGCTGCGGCACAGGGGTCGTAAACAGACTCCAACAGGGAACGGAGACCAATGTCACCATTTATCAATAACAACTAGTATCAAACGCGGCAGAAATTACTGCTCTTAGGGAATGCAGGTCCATCTCAACCAGTTTCAGAACAACAGTGCGAAAGGACCGGCATGTAGTTTTCCTTTGGAGTCGACTACCGAACAAAAGGTCACTCCTCGCAGCAGCACAAGAAGCTGCTTGTCTTCAGTGGGCCAAATAGCATAGAAACTGGACAGTAGCAGACTAGACACGTGTAACGTGATCCGACAAGTCGCCAGTTTGACTGTTTTTAAATGATACAAGGTGTAGAGCGCACTGGCGGACCAACAATCCTTTTACCGGGCAGAATGCAGAGTATGTAGTTGAGGCCGGAAGCGGTTCTGCGATTTTTTAGGAGTGTATTTCGTACCATGGATCGGGCTCACTGATTCACGTTAGTGTGAACATGAACCATGTTCCTTGTGTCAACATTCTCGATGATCAAGTGTTGCCCTTTCATGGTAAGTTGTGGACACACTCGGCTTACAGGTTGACATAAGCAGTGTCATGAGGGCTGCGTGCTTATGTTCCTGGTTTAACGAACGCTCAAGCTCCTGTCACATCTCTACTAACCCGCTAAAACGCTCGATCTTTATCCCACATAAAATGTCTGAAAATACAGAATGGTTGTAATTAAACCTTCTCTACTTTGAAGGGCCCCCATGAAACCGAGTGATCGAAAGGGATTGAAATTTTGTGGAAACGTCTAAGGACATGCGTAAGTGAATAAAAAATAAACCACTGAAAGAAACTCATTTTAATTTCTGCATGAGAGGCTATTATTTGTTAATCTGCGCACCACACTTACGTTCCAGGTTGCAAACGTTGCCCAAAGTTATCACCATCTGCATCCACGACAGCCTGAAACCACACCAGACACACCGTTCCACAATTATTCGTAGCCCTTTTCGAACGTTGGGCCAAGGAATCCTCAGCTGTTGGGACACAGCTCGTGCACTGCTTCAAGATCGCACGTTGCGTCCAGCATTCTCAGCAACAACAACTTCTTCAACAATTTACCACTCCCAAAAAAATGGCTCTGAGCACTATGGGACTCAACTGCTGAGGTCATTAGTCCCCTAGAACTAAGAACTAGTTAAACCTAACTAACCTAAGGACATCACAAACATCCATGCCCGAGGCAGGATTCGAACCTGCGACCGTAGTGGTCTTGCGGTTCCAGACTGCAGCGCCTTTAACCGCACGGCCACTTCGGCCGGCTACCACTCCCAGGAGCAGTTCAGCAGTTCCCAGTTAATTCGAAATTCCGAATCATGTTCTTCAACCGCGGTGCGGAAATCGACCTCTCCATATTCCTTTAAGGGGACCACACCATGGTTCAGGTCGAAAAAAATCGATTTTCGGTTTTCATCACATTTCGATAGAGTAAGGTTCAGCATTTTGCTGAAAAAATATTTTTTCTGTCATCCACTTTTCTGCATATATTATAGATCTTGATTTCCCCTACATTGCACGTTAGGGACCTTTTTTTTTTTTTTTTTACTTACGAGTGTGTTGGCTATCCTTGGATTGCAACGGTCGGTGTTCTTTTGTTTCTGCTGTTTGTAAACAACACGCTTTCAAACACGCGGTTAATTTTGTTCAAGTGTGATTGCGAGTAGTTGTTATGGGAAACTTGCAGGTATACTATGGGCAGGCAATTAGGAGAAATAAAGAAAATCTGGAGGCAATGAAGAGAGATTTTTCGGTCATATTCTTCCATAAGTCCTCTACTGATGATAAGCCATGTCATGGATTGTGTCCATCATGAGAAAATTCGTGATGCAAATACAATAGGGCTCAGGCAACTGGAGAATCTTATTCTCACCAGCATTCTCTTCCTGCTGCTGTTATTACAACAATGAAACCTATTTTCAGAGACTTGGCTCATCCTGACCTTCTAAGGAAATGTCTTCATGGGAAGACACAGAACCGAAATGAATTTTTCAACAGCATAATTTGGAACCGCCTTCCTAAAACTGGTTTTGTAGGCATGCATACAATGAAACTAGGAGTTCAAGATACCGTTATTACATCCAGTTGTGGTAATACTGGGAAGTTTTGGGTACTGAAAAAGCTGGGAATTAATCCTGGCGAAAATATGATCACTGGGCTGGAACTTTACGGTAAATGAGGATAGCTGATGCAGACAGGTCTGCATGTAATATGGCCAAGAAAGCATGACAAACATCCAGGAAGGTGAAAAAGAAGCTGGAAGACCTGCTAGAGGCCAAAGAAGGGCCATCATATGCAGCAGGACAGTTTTAATTAACTTTAAGTAAAAAATTTCTAAAGTTTTTTCTTTAAAGTCAATTTCCCGCAAACTAAAATTTTCAGTACATATGCCCCATTACATCAGAAACTATGATAGATAAATGGATGAAATTTTCAGAGACTCTGCATAAAATAAAAAGCCACCTCTGGTACTACATTCATTAATATTTCCCCATTAGGAAGTTCACAAAAAATATTTTCTACAGAAAAAAATTAATATTTTTTGTTAATAAATTTAAAAAAGTATTTCTTAAAAACTATAAAACGGATAAAGTAGATTTTAGTACGGTTGACTCCATTAGCATCATGTAACGTAAAAATATTAAAGTCCTGCATCAAATAGTTTTTTCAGAAATGGGTCAAATACTTGCCTAAATTAACATGGGTTAGATAGGCAGGGTGTGGTCCCCTTAATGTGTCGATACGCACGAAGAGCGGAGCACTATTCCCGTTGTTTTGATAAAATAGATTTACGAGTAAACCCCTGGTCACATTGTCCAGGCCCACGTTGACTGCCTGCAACTGTATGGCACACTGATGTTTGTGTTTCAACACTACGTCGCTGCACAAGCACCGGCTCCTAATGGCAAGCCTGGTACATCTACATACATACTACGCAAGCCACCGTGCGGTGCGTGGCGAGGGTAAACTTGTACCACAACTAGTCGCTTCCTTTCCTGTTCCACTCGCAGATGGAGCGAAGGAAAAGCCACTATCGATATGCCTCCGTATGAGTCCTAATTTCTCGTATCTTAACTTCGTGGTCCCTACATGAAATGTATGTTGCTGGCTGTAGGATCCTTCTGCAGTCAGCCTCAAACGCCGGTTCTACGAACTTTAGCGGTAGTGTTCTTCGAAATGAGTGTCTTCTTCCCTCCAGGGATTCCCACTTGAGCTCCCGAAGCATATCAGTAACGCTTGCATACTGACAGAACCTTCCGGTAACAAATAACAGCTCGCCACTGGACTGCTTCGATGTCTTCTTTCAATCCGACCTGGTGCGGATCCTACACACTCTAGCAGTATTCAAGAATAGATGGCACTAGCGTCCTATATGCGGTCTTCTTTAGAGATAAAGAACACTTCCCTAAAATTCTCCCAGTACACCGAAGTCGACGATTCGACTTCCCTACCACAATCCTCAAATGCTCGTTCCATTTCCTTCGCTTCGTAGCGTTGTTCCCAGACATATAAACGACGTGACTGTGTCAAGCAGGACACTACTAATGTTGTATCCGAACATTATGGGTTTCTTTTTCCTACTCATCGGCATTAACTTACATTTTCTACACTAAGAGCCAGCTGTCGTTCATCAGACCAAGTA
The DNA here is from genome assembly GCF_023898315.1 of Schistocerca nitens. Taxonomy (NCBI): domain Eukaryota; kingdom Metazoa; phylum Arthropoda; class Insecta; order Orthoptera; family Acrididae; genus Schistocerca; species Schistocerca nitens. Next base: position 230,425,855 of record NC_064622.1, read on the forward strand.
GAAATTTTGTCTAGCTGATTTTGTATCAACCCACATGGAATTTTCTTCGATACCTTCCTGTACACCACAGCATCATCAGCGAACAACCGCAAATTGCTGACCACTCTGTCTGCCAGATCATTTATGAATTACAAAAAATGGCAACGGTGCTATCACACTTCCCTACGGCATTCTTCATGTTACCCTTGTCTCCGATGAACGCCGGCCGCGGTGGCCGTGCGGTTCTAGGCGCTACAGTCCGGAACCGCGGGACTGCTACGGTCGCAGGTTCGAATCCTGCCTCGGGCATGGATATGTGTGGTGTCCTTAGGTTAGTTAGGTTTAAGTAGTTCTAAGTTCTAGGGGACTGATGACCTAAGATGTTAAGTCCCATAGTGCTCAGAGCCATTTGAACCATTTGAATCTCCGATGAACACTAGCCGTCGAGGAAAATATATTGGGTTTTATTATTTAAGAAGGCTTCGAGCTAGTCACATATCTGGGAGCCCATTTCTCATTCACGTTCCTTCGTTAACAGTCTGCGGTGGTGTTCCGCGCCGAACGCTTTTCGGAAGTCTAACAATATGGGATCAGCCTGTTACCCTTCATCCATAGTTATCAATACATCACTTGAGGAAAGAGCAAGCTGGGTTTCGCACGAACGATACTTTCTGAAGCCGTGCTGAATCGTGGATATGAACTTTTCGGTCGCTAGGAAACTTATAATATTCTAACACAGAATATCCCTCCAGGGATCCCCACTTGAGCTCCAGAAGCATATCAGTAATACGTGCATGCTGATCGAACCTATCAGTAATAAATCTGGCAGCTCGCCACTGAATTGCTTCTATGTCTTCCTTCAATACACTCTAGTGCGGATCCCACATACTCGAGCAGTACTCAAGAAGAGATGGCACTAGCGTCCTATATGCCGTCTCCTTCAGAGATAAACCACACTTTCCTAAAATTCTCCCAATACACCGAAGTCGACCATTCGCCTTCAATGCCACTCTCTATAATTCTGCAGCAAACCGATGTTAAGGATATTGGTCTGTAATTTTGCGGGTCCGTTATTTTACCCTTCTTATGTAAAGGAGTCATAGGTGCTTGTTTCCAGTCGCTTGGCGCTTTGCGCTGATCGCGAAATTCGCGATAAATGCAAACTAAGTCATGGATCAGTGACGTAGAGTACGCTTTGTAAAACTACTCTTTCTGAAACCGAATTGGGATTAGATCCGAACTTGGCGACTTCTGATTTCAGCTTTTTCAGCTGTTTCTCTACGCCAGGGATGATTATTACTATGCCATCAATAAGGTACACTGTGCGATGGCCAAACGGCGGTACGTTTGTACGATTCTCCTGCGTGAACGATTTCTTAAATGTGGAATTTAAAACTTCAGCCTTCCTTTTGCTGTCTCCTATTGGACTGGTCAACGAGTAACTGAATGGAAGCCTTAGACCCGCTTAGCGATTTTGTATAGGACCAGGATTTTTTCGAGTTGTCCGCAAGATCTTTAGCCAAGGTATGACGGTGGTAGCTGTCGTATACTTCGCGCATAGGTCTTTTCACAGACGCACGAATCTCCTCTAACCTTTGCCTGTCGTCATTTGTGCGTCCACTTTCGAAACGAGAGTGTAACAGCATTTTCTTCCCCAGCATCTTCCGAATTCCGTTATTAAACCACGGTGGGTCTTTTCCGCCCTTAATCCACTTACTAGGCACATACTTGCCCAGAGCACAATTTACAGTCTGAAAAAACTTTGCCCATAATTCCTCTACGGCCATCGTTCTGAGACTACATGATTGCAGTTCATTGTCTAAGTGAGGTGCTAACAATTGCTTACCTCCTCTTTCTAGCAGAAATACCCTCCTAGTCCTCTTGACTGATTTGTTAACTTTCGTAACCATAGTGGTTGTGATGACATCAAGGTTACTAAGCCCCGTCTCTATACTGACGCCATTGATAAGGTCCGGCCTGTTTGTAGCTCCAAGCTCCAAGATACTTCCATTACATGTTGGTTGCCGAACTAGCTGCTCAAGACAGTTTTCGGAGAACGTGTTGAAAAGTACTTCACAAGACTGTCTGTCTACCTTCAATGAATCCAAATACGTCCCACTTCACACTCGGAAAGTTAAGGTCACCACCAACTAATATTGCATGACCGAGTATTTATGCACAGCTGACCATAGACCTTTTTTCAGTGACCCTAGAAGTGTCACTGCGGAGTCGGATGGTCGGCAGAAACATCCAACAATTAACTTGATTTCACCAAGACCTGTTATCTGCAACTAGATAACTTCACTATCGCACTCAATTTCAACCTCAGTAGAGACAATATTTCTGTCGACTGCAATGAGCAACACCCCCCCTCCTACGGCGTCTATACTAATTCAGCATATTAGCTCCTTGCACATGACGAGGGACACACTTCGTTATTTCACTTGATATGCCGTATTAAGCGATTCTGCTCACTACTGAGATGGCCACACATAATGGATGCAAAACGAAACAGTCGAACTCTGTTTGTACCCACTAGGTGTTGTTTCTAATGCCAAAGTACACCAGCTGGACTGAATACAATTCCTTCCGGAAAGCTTCAGGCAAGCGATGCGTGACTTCTACGAGAAAGCGAGAACGTCATAAAATCGACTCATTAACATTCTCGAACAAATATGGCGTCTGGAATCAGCTGGGTGCAAGGTTCGTACAGCAGAAGAGAAGACATAATCGCAAAGTGCACAGAATATACATCGTAACAACATTATTACAGAATGATCGTTTAAAGCATTTGGAGGTGTTTGTTTTGAGGTGTCGAATATATGTGTGTGTACTTCAGGTGGTATATAAATCCAATTTTGAAAGGTTAAAACAGCTAAACATTCGTACTCGTTTATACAGTCAGGTGAAATCTTAAAATGGCTTAAACTTCATACTTGCTAATAACAATTAGGTGAAATGTTACAGGCTTGAATTACAATGATCATATTGGCTACAGCGGTAAAATCATACTTAGATGACACTCTTTGAAGAAGGAGAGAGAGAGAGAAAGAGAGAGAGAGAGAGAGAGAGGAAAGAGTGATTGTATGAGAGCAAACATTTACATGGCAAGGAGTCTTAAGATTACATGTTGCATATATTAGCTGCCTAAAGGTTGGGGTAATACATTGATTAATGCTATAAAATATGCAGATAGATATACATTTGTGCCAGTAATTGATGTACATACAGTTTTAAGCTGACAAGGGGTACAAGCTGTTGGTGTGATGAATTATCTGTGAATGAGGTCAATCTCTTGTACTCTTGGCGGCTGTCAGTATTTACGGTAAATATTAGGATGTGTGCACATGTGTGTGTGTGTGTGTGTGTGTATTTTTAAGAGTGTAGGCAGTTGCTGAAAACAGAGATGATACTATTGTAAATATTGTCAATTTTGTCATTTAAGATGGATTCTGGTTGTTTCATTTGGTGTTTGTATATTTAGAGTGTTTCAAGGATGTCTAGTTTTCTGCCTTTTGGTTGGATGTGTAGGATGCTAATACTTGTGTTGTTAACATGGTGTTTTGTTTCATGCAGGTGGGTAGCTATTGCTGATGTGTGGTATTTTTTCCTTTTTTAAGTGCTGCTATGTGTTCCTTGAACCTAATCTCAAATGATCTGCCTGTCTGGCCTATCTAGAAGCAGTCACAGTCCAAACATTCAATTTTGTACACACCTGTGTGATGAAGTGGGTTTCGTGTGCCGATGTTGTGGGGTAACTTCTGTCCAATCTTGTTGTCTGTTGTAAAGGATATGCTTATGCCTTTCCGTTTGAAGACATTGGCAGTCTGGTATGAAATGTTACCCAGAAAGGGGATTGTATGGAGGATGTTATTTTCTTTTTGTGTTTTGTGTTGTGATTGCTTTGCCATTATTGAGTGTTTTAGAGTGTCTACTATGGAGCTGTTATAGTCATTTTCAATAGCTGTTTGTTTTATTATTTCAATTTCTTGATCACATTTATCTTCTGAGAGTGGTAGGTGGATAGCTCTATTAATCATGTACCGGTATGCTGCCATTTTGTGTGTTGCGGGGTGGCAAGAGGAGTTGTGGATTGTGGAATGTGTTGTGGTAGGCTTCCGATAAATTTCAAACTGATGTCTGTTATTCTTTATTGTAATTGAAAAACTGATTCAACTCACTGATGTCATCTTTAGTGCCTTTGATTAAAATTATGGTATCATCTACATATCTGTAGTAGTAGATGATATTTTTGAGGAGGTGGTGATTGGAATTCAGGATTTTGTCTTCTAGGTTACTTATAAATATTTCTGCTAGCACTCTGGAAAGATTTGAGCCCATTGCCAGACCATCTGTTTGTTTGTAGACTTTATTGTTAAATTTAAAATGTTTGCTCTCATACAATCACTCTTTCCTCTCTCTCTCTCTCTTTCTCTCTCTCTTTCTTTCTTCAAAGTGTGTCATCTATGTATGATTTTACTGCTGTAGCCAATATGATCATTGTAATTCAAGCCTCTAACATTTCACCTAATTGTTATTAGCAAGTATGAAGTTTAAGCCATTTTAAGATTTCACCTGACTGTATAAACGAGTACGAATGTTTAGCTGTTTTAACCTTTCAAAATTGGATTTATATACCACCTGAAGTACACACACATATATTCGACACCTCAAAACAAACACCTCCAAATGCTTTAAACGATTATTCTGTAATAATGTTGTTACGATGTATATTCTTTGCACTTTGCGATTATGTCTTCTCTTCTGCTGTACGAACCTTGCACGCAGCTGATTCCAGACGCCATATTTGTTTACAAATGTGGCAGTATACATGTGAAGTGTTACGACAGAAAAAGGAACCTGTGACCACTGGAGGTACTCTAGTTTACTTATTAAAGTTTACCATTAGATACAAGTTTAATTTTTTGTCAAAAGTTATCCAAAACCATATTCTGAAATGGTGTCTTTTTTTCTCCATTAGGCAGTGCCACAAGTTCCTCCAAAATCGTAACACAACATACACACATATGTAATACTAACTAATGTAAATCCAGCCGATGATGGAGGTTTAAACCTTCGAAACGCGTCGTGGAAAAAAATAAAATAAAATAAAACGGTGACTGGTAACAGTAAACTTGTTGTTTCATTTAATTAGAATTACGTTCGGCAAACAGCAAGCTATTGCTTATTTTTGTTGTTGACCGGCACAACGATAAAGAGCACTAAGAGGTGACCAGGAGGAAAAGCATTTCACCTGAAGAGATAGTGATACATTCAGGCAAACCCTTCCTTCTTTATTCTTTTACGTACTTCTCATGAGACGAATATAAGAAGGACCGTAAAAATTTATACTTAGTATGCCTAACTTCATTTTCCCGAATACACTAATTATTCTGTCCATTTTCTATCAAAGAAAACCCGAACTGTCCCATCTCCAGTCACACATTTCGTTTGACTAAGATATATGACAAGTCTTAAGAATTACAGACAGGCACACATTTCAGTAAATCCGGAGAGTGAGAACCATAATTGTGCGTAAAGATTCTCGCTAATGTAGTACACACGAAAATCATATCGAATGAATTTAAAATCGTCAAACGACACAACCGCGAAGTTAAATTACTGTTATCGGTATCGAAACAGTTACTTTCAAACTGCTTATTCACCGAAGTTAAGCGCTGACGAGCTGGGCTAACACCTGGATGGGTGACCATCCGGTCTGCCGAGCGTCGTTGGCAAGCGGGGTGCACTCAGCCCTTGTGAGGCAAACTGAGGAGCTACTTAATTGAGAATTAGCAGCTCCGGTCGCGTAAACTGACATTCTTCCGGGAGAGCGGTGTCCATATCCGCATCCAGTGACGCCTATGGGGTGAGGATGACACGACGGCCAGTCGGTCCCGTTGGGACTTCATGGCCTGTTCTGGAGGAGTTTAGTATATAAACTGAAGATCCAAAGAAAAAAACACCTGCCTAAGGCCCTCGCGAGCACGCAGAAGTGACGCAACACGACGTGGCAAGTACTCGACTAATGTCTGAGTTAGTGCTGAAGGAAATGAATACCATGAATCCTGCAGGGCTGTCCATAAATCCGTAAGAGTACGGGGGGTGGAGACCTCTTCTGAACAGCACGTTGTAAATCATTCCGGATATGATCAGAAATGTCTGGGGAGTTTGGAGGCCATCGGAATTGTTTAAACTCAGAAGAGAGTTCCTGGAGCCACTCTGTAGCAATTCTGTACGTGTATGGTGTCGCATTGTCCTCCTGTAATTGCGTAAGTCCGTCGGAATGCACAATGGACATGACTGGATGCAGGTGATCGGACGGGATGCTTACGTAAGTATCACCTGTCAGAGTCGTATCTAGACGTATGAGGGGTCCTATATCATTCCAACTGAACACACCATACTCCATTACAGAGCCTCCACCAGCTTGAAAAATCGGTCGGTGTTGACGGGCTCAGGCGAGGTGTAAAGCTTTGTGGATTACAGTCATCAAGGGGACACGAGTGGGCTTTCGGCTCCGAAAGCCAATATCGATGATGCTTCGTTGAATGGTTCACACGCTGACACTTGTTGATGGCTGCAGCAGTTTGCCGAAGGGTTGCACTTTTGTCACGTTTAACGATTCTCTTCAGTCGTCGTTCTTACAGGATCTTTTTCCGCCCGCAGCGATGTCGGAGGTTTGATGTTTTACCGGATTCCTGATATTCAAGGTACACTCGTGAAATTCTCGTGCGGGAAAATCCCCACTTCCTCGCTTCCTCTGAGATGCTGTGTCCCATCGCTCGTGCGCCGACTATAACACCAAGTTCAAACTCACTTAAATCTCTATAACTTTCCATATAGCAGCAGTAACCGATCTAAAAACTGTGCCAGACACTTGTTGTCTTATATAGGCGGCGATGACCGCAGCGCCGTATTCTGCCTGTTTACATATCACCGTATTTGAATATGTATGCTCTCACCAGTGCTTTGACACTTCAGTGAATATACGCTATGGCCTAGAATAACAAGAATGTGACAGAACTTAAGCAGAAGCACAGTAATCATACTATACAACGAAGTGACACCCGCTACGGTCGCAGGTTCGAATCCTGCCTTGGGCATGGATGTGTGTGATGTCCTTAGGTTAGTTAGGTTTAAGTAGTTCTAAGTTCTAGGGGACTGATGACCTCAGAAGCTAAGTCCCATAGTGACCAGAGCCATTTGAACCATTTTGAAGTGACACCATATACAACACACGTACTTCTAAGCTGGGCTGAATGGGTAGGGTCGCCACATGTATAAGGTACCGTGAGGGTGCTACATTTTGCTGACTGGTTAAATGTGCTTAGCACAACCGTTTTATTTTTATTGTGAAGATACTCAAAGCAACAAAAAATATTGCTACCTTGCCCATAATGTTTACACGCAGCTGAAGATACTTGCCTTTCGTTTTTATGTAACATGCAGTATGTGATATGTGTTGGTGACTAATTCAAATTGAATGTCTGATAAATGTACGTATTTCTTTACTAGATATTTGCAGATCATTTTAGGTGTCAATATTAATGGTTGTCCCATTTGAAGACGTGCAGTGTGTTAACACCGAATGTTGCATGTGAGTGCGGCGTATAGATTGGATAGTAGACACGATATCTGGGCAGTCTGTTACAGGCAGCTGTGTAGTGAATATGGCAACACGTTGCGAGCGAAGCAACTTTGAACATGGGATGGTAATACAGACAAGACGCATAGGCCATAGCATATCAAGTGTGACAAAAATTCGAGTTTCCGAGTCAACAGTGTCGAGGATCTTTAATACCCCAGAGACAATGTTTGCACACGCCGCTTACGACTACCTCAGGGGTTTCACGAACGAACGTCACGTCGCATTGTCGATCAGCGGTATAGTCTGATACAGATCGCCGCCCGTTTGATTCTAGGGCGCCAGGAATCCATTTCCACCAGCACTGTACGGTGATAAATACGCCGAACACGCTTCAGCGTCCGACGTCCGCCATCGAGATGTAGCGTCCTCCCATACCCTTTAGCCACTCGGTATAAATATGATGAGAAGCTGCTCGTATCGTTAAATTTAACAAGGCTCTTGTTGACTGTGTAATTTCTAATATGATTGCTGGATTTTTTTAACATTTGTTAGAGTTCTGTAACAGTTTTTAAATTACATTGTGTATCATTTTTTCTTTGTATTCATTTTTCTCTGCTTTTAGTTCTGCAGAGGGACCTGTTACGAGTTCTATAGCTTCACGCGTGGTGCAAAAGTCAACGAGATAGGGAAATGATCTCGCCTCAGATCGAATCCGCACGTCCGATTAATGAACGTAGGTCTGGTGCACTAGTCGGCCCAACTGTGGGTTTGAAGCGACTTCCCACGTCCGTTTGACCAAAGTTAGTGTTGGTACTCAACACTGCCTACGAAAACACCAAAAGAAAGGAAGTTGATGCCCCAAAAAATGGTAATAATTAAATGCCAGTTGTTGAAATAGCGGAAGCAGCGAGAGATGGGACGAATCCTGCCAGAAAGAGACGTCTGTAGCACCGCTGCTGCCATTGGCGTTCCTGTACGGCCGAATAGTGAACAACTAGATTCCTTTTTTCGGTAAGTTCGCCGAACAAAAACATCAGTGTTGATTCCGTTATCTTTCGGCTGGCGGCGCGTCTCTTCTCCTTTCCATCCCCGCGCAGACAAGTCAGTCCTCGTAGTCAATGCACTGTGATACAGTTACAAGCAAAAAGCACAAAAAGCTGTTGGTGGTAGACGGTTATAAGTTTTGTTTCCATAAGTGCCTCGTCAATGGCGTTGATAGCTAAGAGGTGTACGAGAAGAACATGTAAGTGTTTTGTGAAATTAAAGTATTTAAATTGTAATTTCGGTTCATAGTTAGACAATAATCATGAAAAGGGTAACTCTGATATATTAAACCGGCAGAGAGTCAGTAATATTGCGATGAGAGAGACTGAAGTAAATTTGTCGGAGCACCTCTCCAAACTTACACGCCGCGAGTTAGCTAATGCTGATACTGACACAGTCACAATTAAACATTTCGTTCCAATAAGGAAAAATATTAAAGCCAGTCGATTACGCAGACTTCCGAACTTGTCCAATAACTTTCCAGAAATACTTGAAGCACCGGGGAAAAATGTTTTCCGCACAAAAAGGGGAAAAAACTTTTAATTTGTAAACGACTCTGAAAAGAATATTGTGGGTTCTCATGCCAAACCAAAGCGAATTTTCTGAAACAGTCGAGAACTTTATTTACAGATGCGACCTTGAAGAGTCGCCCTAATCTGTTTCACCAAATATTTATAATTCATTACATGGGCCGACTTTAGTAGGACTTCTGAAGAGACTACTAATAGCTGTGAGGCATTCCACTCTAAACTGAAAGCTCAATTTTACTCTTCGCATCCCAACACATACCGTTTCTTACAGACATTAAAGGGTATTCAAATTGAAGCAGATGTTAACTTGAGAAGCGAGAAGAAAATTACTCCCAAAATAATGCAGGACAAACAGAAATATTAGGTTGGTCCATAAGTTAGTAGCGTTTTTGTTTTGCATGTTGCTATCTCAGTTGCTACGTGTCTCTTTATCGATTGTAATTTTTGTTTGTAGTTAACTGTTCCTATTTGTGTTTCGATGTTGTCATTTTGTCTTATGGAACAGCGAGTGGAGCTGTGGACATTAGAAAATGAAGTACCGGGTGGAGAAATCGGAACATATTCTTCTATTCTTCTGCTTGAGTTTAGTACACAGGTGACAGCAATGGGGGCTGTCAGAAACATTTGCGCCGTGTATGAGGATAACGCCATTGGACAGATCACGGCAATAAAGTGATTTTCTCATTTTAAGGAGGATCGTTTTGACATTAGTGACTATCCACGTTCAAGAAGACCTTCGGGGTTTGATTAAGATCGTTTAAACTCATTAATCCACAATGATCCAAGTCAGTGTACTCGAAAACTGGCAAATGTGGCGAACTGTGTTCATTCCATCATTGTGAGACTTTTTCATGCAATGACGAAGCTTGAAAAATCCGGTTTTAAACTCATTAATCCACAATGATCCAAGTCAGTGTACTCGAAAACTGGCAAATGTGGCGAACTGCGTTCATTCCATCATTGTGAGACATTTTCATGCAATGACGAAGGTTGAAAAATCCGGTGTATGGGTACCGCATGCTCTAAGCCAAAATCACAAAAATCAGTGGGTGGCCATGTTTGCATATCTGCTTGCTCGTCACCAATTAGCTTGTGTACAACACCGACCACTTCTATCCGGTATCGTTACTGACGACGAAAAGTGGTGTCTCCATGCTAACATAAGGGAAAGGAAGGAATGGTTGAGCCCAGACAAAGCAGAAACTCCCTGCACAAATACCTGAGAACATCCACAAAATTTTATGTTACGTATCTGTGGAACAGCGGCGGTGTGGTTTACTACGAATTGCTTCCCTGAGGTGTAACCATCACTGCTGACATTTATTCTCAACAACGGAGACGTCGCGCAGACACAGTCCAAGAACAACGATCAGGGAGACCGCGCGAAGTGATGCTACTTCACAATAACGCCCTCCAGCATTCTGCTACACTGACAGAAAACACTATACAGGACTTGGGTGGAAAGTCATTCCGCAGCCACCTTGTGCACCTGATCTTGCGCCCTCAGATTTTACCTTTTCCCCTCTCTGTCGAACAACCTTCAAAGGGATGAAAATGCGCTCCGAAGCCGGCCAGAGTGGCCGAGCGGCTCTAGGCGCTACAGTCTTGAACCGCGCGACCGCTACGGTCGCAGGTTCGAAACCTGCCTCGGGCATGGATGTGTGTGATGTCCTTAGGTTAGTTAGGTTTAAGTAGTTCTAAGTTCCAGGGGACTGATGACCTCAGAAGTTAAGTCCCATAGTGCTCAGAGCCATTTGAACCATTTTTTGCGCTCCGAACATGGATCGACGGGTTCTTCGCTTCGAACCCAGTCGCGGAATTGAAATGTTACCTCAGCGTTGTCAGGCTGTTGTAAATAGTGAAGGAGAATATACTATCGATGACTGAAGTCTCTGTTACCTATATTTGTTGTGTTTATGAAACGTATGGAAAAATGTTGCGGACTTCTGCGCCAACCTAATACATAAAACCAGAAATGGAAAAGCTGTCTAATTTAACTATTACCTGGCATGAATATCTTCAAAAGATCAGCTACAAGTTTTTCGCAGCTACATAATTTTATTACATACGCTTGACAACCACAACTTTGCTTGTACTCTACTTGCGTTATGAGAATACCAAAAAGCCAAACGTAATAAACCATACCTACTGCGTGTAGACATTCCTAAGTCTGTGCAAAATGGGAAGGGAAGTGTTTTGGCACTGTTAATAGCTTATGGGAATCAACACGTACGCTATGTAAAAATGAGATGACAACTGGGTTTATTAGTTATTGGGAGCTCCAACGTTAGGCGGGTGATGGAGCCCCTTAGGGAAATAGCGAAAAGGTCGGGGAAGAAGGCCAGTGTTCACTCTGTCTGCTTGCCGGGGGGTCTCATCCGAGATGTGCAGGAGGCCCTACCGGCGGCGATAGAGAGCACTGGGTGCACCCGACTGCAAATTGTTGCTCATGTCGGCACCAATGACTCCTGCCGTCTGGGTTCAGAGGTCATCCTCAGTTCGTACAGGCGGTTGGCGGAATTGATGAAGGCGGAAAGCCTCGCTCGCGGGGTGGAATCAGAGCTAACTATTTGTAGTGTCGTTCCCAGAACCGATCGCGGTCCTCTGGTTTGGAGTCGAGTGGAAGGCTTAAACCAGAGGCTCAGACGATTCTGCGGAGATCTGGGGTGCAAATTTCTCGACCTCCACTATCGGGTGGAGAAATATAGGGTCCCCCTGAATAGGTCAGGCGTGCACTACACGCCGGAAGCGGCTACAAGGGTAGCGGAGTACGTGTGGAGTGCACATGGGGTTTTTTTAGGTTAGAGAATTCCCTCCCTAGGCCCGACAAGACGCCTCCTGAGACGCGGCAAGGTAGGAGTAGGCAAAATGCAACAGGGAATAACAATATTAATGTGCTAATAGTAAACTGCAGGAGCGTCTATAGAAAGGTCCCAGAACTGCTCTCATTAATAAACGGTCACAACGCCCATATAGTACTAGGGACAGAAAGTTGGCTGAAACCAGACGTAAACAGTAATGAAATCCTAAACTCAGATTGGAATGTATACCGCTGAGACAGGCTGGACAGTGAAGGGGGAGGCGTGTTTATAGCGATAAGAAGTGCAATAGTATCGAAGACAATTGACGGAGATCCGAAATGTGAAATGATTTGGGTGAAGGTCACGGTGAAAGCAGGCTCAGACATGGTAATTGGATGTCTTTATGGGCCCCCTGGCTCAGCAGCTGTTGTGGCTGAGCACCTGAAGGATAATTTGGAAAATATTTCGAGTAGATTTCCCCACCATGTTATAGTTCTGGGTGGAGATTTTAATTTGCCGGATATAGACTGGGAGACTCAAACGTTCATAACGGGTGGCAGGGACAAAGAATCCAGTGAAATTTTTTAAAGTGCTTTATCTGAAAACTAACTTGAGCAGTTAAACAGAGAACCGACTCGTGGCGATAACATATTAGACCTTCTGGTGACAAACAGACCCGAACTATTTGAAACAGTTTACGCAGAACAGGGAATCAGCGATCATAAAGCGGTTACGGCATCGATGATTTCAGCCGTAAATAGAAATATTAAAAAAGGTAGGAAGATTTTTCTATTTAGCAAAAGTGACAAAAAGCAGATTACAGAGTACCTGACGGCTCATCACGAAAGTTTTGTCTCAAGTACAGATAGTGTTGAGGATCAGTGGACAAAGTTCAAAACCATCGTACAATATGCGTTAGATGAGTATGTGTCAAGCAAGATCGTAAGAGATGGAAAAGAGCCACCGTGGTACAACAACCGAGTTGGAAAACTGCTGCGGAAGCAAAGGGAACTTCACAGCAAACATAAACATAGCCAAAGCCTTGCAGGCAAACAAAAATTACGTGAAGCGAAATGTAGTGTGATGAGGGCTATGCGAGAGGCGTTCAATGAATTCGAAAGTAAAGTTCTATGTACTGACTTGGCAGAAAATCCTAAGAAATTCTGGTCTTATGTCAAATCGGTAGGTGGATCAAAACAAAATGTCCAGACACTCTGTGACCAAAATGGTACTGAAACAGAAGATGACAGACTAAAGGCCAAAATACTAAATGTCTTTTTCCAAAGCTGTTTCACAGAGGAAGACTGCACTGTAGTTCCTTCTCTAGATTGTCGCACAGATGACAAAATGGTAGATATCGAAATAGACGACAGAGGGATAGAGAAACAATTAAAATCGCTCAAAAGAGGAAAGGCCGCTGGACCTGATGGGATACCAGTTCTATTTTACACAGAATACGCGAAGGAACTTGCCCCCCCTTCTTGCAGCGGTGTACCGTAGGTCTCTAGAAGAGCGTAGCGTTCCAAAGGATTGGAAAAGGGCACAGATCATCCCCGTTTTCAAGAAGGGACGTCGAACAGATGTGCAGAACTATATACCTATATCTCTAACGTCGATCAGTTGTAGAATTTTGGAACACGTATTATGTTCGAAAATAATGACTTTTCTGGAGACTAGAAATCTACTCTGTAGGAATCAGCATGGGTTTCGAAAAAGACGGTCGTGTGAAACCCAGCTCGCGCTATTCGTCCACGAGACTCAGAGGGCTATAGACACGGGTTCACAGGTAGATGCCGTGTTTCTTGACTTCCGCAAGGCGTTCGATACAGTTCCCCACAGTCGTTTAATGAACAAAGTAAGAGCATATGGACTATCAGACCAATTGTGTGATTGGATTGAGGAGTTCCTAGATAACAGAACGCAGCATGTCATTCTCAATGGAGAGAAGTCTTCCGAAGTAAGAGTGATTTCAGGTGTGCCACAGGGGAGTGTCATGGGACCGTTGCTGTTCACAATATACATAAATGACCTGGTGGATGACATCGGAAGTTCACTGAGGCTTTTTGCAGATGATGCTGTGGTGTATCGAGAGGTTGTAACAATGGAAAATTGTACTGAAATGCGGGAGGATCTGCAGCGAATTGACGCATGGTGCTGGGAATGGCAATTGAATCTCAATGTAGACAAGTGTAATGTGCTGCGAATACATAGAAAGATAGATCCCTTATCATTTAGCTACAAAATAGCAGGTCAGCAACTGGAAGCAGTTAATTCAATAAATTATGTGGGAGTACGCATTAGGAGTGATTTAAAATGGAATGATCATATAAAGTTGATCGTCGGTAAAGCAGAGGCCAGACTGAGATTCATTGGAAGAATCCTAAGGAAATTTAATCCGAAAACAAAGGAAGTAGGTTACAGTACGCTTGTTCGCCCACTGCTTGAATACTGCTCAGCGGTGTGGGATCTGTACCAGATAGGGTTGATAGAAGATATAGAGAAGATCCAACGGAGAACAGCGCGCTTCGTTACAGGATCATTTAGTAATCGCGAAAGCGTTACGGAGATGATAGATAAACTCCAGTGGGAGACTCTGCAGGAGAGACGCTCAGTAGCTCGGTACGGGCTTTTGTTAAAGTTTCGAGAACATACCTTCACCGAAGAGTCCAGCAGTATATTGCTCCCTCCTACGTATATCTCGCGAAGAGACCATGAGGATAAAATCAGAGAGATTAGAGCCCACACAGAAGCATACAGACAATCCTTCTTTCCACGAACAATACGAGACTGGAATTGAAGGGAAAACTGATAGAGGTACTCAGGGTACCCTCCGCCACACACCGTCAGGTGGCTTGCGGAGTAAGGATGTAGATGTAGATGTAGAATCAATAAGTCCGCCGTCGATAAACACGCCCGTTTCGGAATCGCTTCGGGGTGAGCTTGTAGCACTGGGTACTAATCCGATAACAGTGTGAAATTACTTGGTTAATGTGTCGGTGAATAAAAATATCTCAAAATTTGTCGATCACAGTAGTCTCCATTGTGACACCATGCCATATTGTCCAGCATGAGTAACGTTTATTACATCCCTGGCACGATTCGACATGTGGGCTTGGCTCTCCCACAAAAGACTTTCCGATGTACAGAAACACTGAGACAAGCCCTGAGGTGCTGCCATAAAAGGACAGCCGTGTATGCTGAAGACAAACGCGTTGTGGTGACGGGAGAAGAACGGCCAGGGACTTTCGCTGGAAGCTCTCTCTGTCTCCGCTGGCCCGCCGCCAGAGGCCGCTCCTTTATTGGCGTAACAGGTCGCCGACACCTGGCAGCCTCTCTGCCTTGAATTGGCAGCTTCTGTACATTGTGGCCGGAAGTGTGCGTTACACAACTCAAGACGGAAGTGACGTTTTACAGGTAAAGTTTCTTACAGTTGTGGCGTTTCTGGCACATTTTCCACCCACACTACAATTTTATTTCACTTCTACTTGCTAGCACTAGGACAAGAACATTCAGTAGTAGCAAGGTAGAGAAGGAGAGAGTACCTGCATTGAGTTGTACGGCACATGGTTTCAGACTGCGGGAACACGCCTGCTAGCGGCGACTGCATCGTGCTAAGTTACGGTAATAGACAGTCGGGAATCACATACTGAACGTGGCCCGAAGCAGCACAATGTTGTTATTTAATACTCTCATGTTCAGAAAAAAAAAACACCTTGATCGACTGGAGATAGGACGTTCATACTCGCAGGGCTTGTACATTAGTATGTTTGGCAGAAACGCTTATCATTTTGGTCAACTCAGCATGTGTCTCGTTCCCTAGTAGGCACAGGGTCCACCATGGACCCTGATAACTTGATCCATGCGTGATGGCATCGACTCGTATATGGAGGGAATGGCACCCTATAGTATAGCCATCCATCGGTTCACCATAACCCACACATTTTCGATTGGTGGCAAGTCTGGTGATCTGGCGGGTCAGGACAAAAGACTGACATCTTGTGACGCCAAAAAGGCACGTGTCTGTGCTACAACATGTGATCGTGCATTGTCTTGCTGAAAAATTACATTTGGGGTGTTGTGGAGAAAGGGTATGGGTACAGGGTCGCAGGATGTCATTCACGTAGGTAATACTGCACACAGTGCCCTGGGCACGCACCAACTATGATTTGTGGTTGGACCCAATGGCACCCCACACCATAAGGCCTTCAGTTGCTACTGTATGTCTTGTCCGAATGCAGTCGCTGTGATGCCGCTCTCCCTGTCTACGGTGGACCAAAATGGGGTCACCATTTTCAAAAAAACTGAATCTGGATTCGTCCGAAAACACTATCTGACGCCATTCCTGCCCCAGTGACTTCGTTCCATACATCACTGCCGTCTAGCACGTTTCTGCACATTCGTCAAAGATAGGCGAAGGAGTGGACCAGGCGCTCGTAACCCATGGTGACGGACTGTCACTCCTGATAGTGTACGATGATGTGTTACACTGTACCACTGTTGCGCAATATCAGAGGTGCACGCATATCTGTCCTGCAATGCCATTCGGATGAGGTATCGATCTTCTTGGGAGGTGATATGGGTGATGCGACCTGACTCATCTCTCGTGTTCTACGGTCTTCCGTAAACCATTCGGCACACACCCGTTGCACTGCCGAATCACTTCGTCCTTCACGAACAGCAGTTTCTCATGCCAATAATGCACCTTCTTTCAAACTGACTGATTTGGCGGTACGGTTCGTGCATATCTTTGCGAGACATCTTGCACAGACATGCAAGTCACACTGATCCATTATCTTCGGTTTATAGCAACAACGAGATCCGAATGTACGTTTTACCGGTATGTGCTGTTGCGCCGAGATATCGATGTTGTCCTTGAATCCATGGGTCGACAGGTTTCAAATGCTACTCATCTCTGTAGAACATACTTATGTACATGTCCTGTGAATACAAACGTCCTATCTCTAGTCGTTCAAGATGTTCTGTTTTTTTCTGAACTCGGGTGTATTTATTATTTGAACAATGCTATGATCCTCAAGACGACGGGCCTTTAGTTGCACTTACAAAAGGTTAATAACAATTTCATCAAGTCACTAACGAAAGTAAAAAAGTAAATTAGAAGAATATTTTAACTTAGTAGTTGTTGGTGGAAGACGAGGACCAATCAGAAGCGCGCGCTGAATAGGGAGTAGCCAGACTGTTACAGTAACTCATTATGAATCGTCTACCGGGTACGAATGAGGCAACACGCGTAGGGACGTCAAATGGAATACGATGCCGATAATTATTCGACGCAGTTAACAGTGCCTCGGAAGCCATTTGTGTTTAACAACTCGCTAGAAAGTGTGAACGAATGCAACAAGCGCTTCGGGCAGTATAGTGTAACGAGTTACGGGAAATCATTTGTCATGTTGTACAGTGCCTTGTTGAATGGTCGTGTGAAATTTTGAAAGCCTTGTAATAATGCACATCATTAGATTGTATTTTGTTACGGAGTTCTGAACACAGTTAGCTTCTGCGGAATTTGATTGGAATGAACATAATCAGGCTCTTACTTGCGTTTCTTGGTTACCGCTAGACTTTAATGCACGAAAATTAAGTGGAATCTTATCTCTTCATAAGTTTATTCGTAGCACTGATATTCTCCCACACTGTCACTTTAATTTAGCACAGTTTGTTGTTTGTACGTCGAGTCCTGCGTCTGTATGGAGAAGAAGCCGACTGGGACGAGATCTACGAGACAAGTTTAGAAGACGCGAGGTAAGCAAACAAAAGTCAGTCATGTTAGGAAAGTGAAAAGACATACCGTCATAAACTCTAGTGTTGACAGAACCTGGCATTTCTACAAGGTAGGCAGGACATTTTATGAAAACCACGTCTGAAGGATAGGTTGCCGAACATTGCAATAGAAATCCACCATCACGATTCTTGTGTGTGTGTGTGAGTGTTTTTTTTAACATTATAGGCTCAGCAGCAGTGGATAAGTAGTATATCGCTGACTATACACACCCCGCCAGTATCTTCTGGCTCCTTGACCATATACAATACTAAAACATCAGTAAGCAGAAATGTTAAGTTGATCAAATATTTGACCAGAGCGAAAGCAAGACAACCTAGAAATTATGCAATGGATTTTTGTCCGAATTTTCATACCAAAACGAAGAGTGGGAAACGGACGACAAGGGAGAGTCAAATTGATCAGCTTGATGTCTACCTTTACAAGAAAAAATTTAACTGCTTGAAAGTAATCGGGGTAGTTAAGAGAAATTTAATTAGTGATTCGAAGGAAGAGCTTTGCTCGGATTTTCACAGCCGAACGAAGAGTGGGAAATGGTCAAAATGGTGGAATCATATCGATCAGCGTGAGGGCTAGGTTTATATTAACTTCTTTAATTGCTTGACAGTAATTATGGTAATTAATAAAGGCTTTATTATTAGCGATTAGAGGGGAAATATACAATTATTCTGGACAAAACTTGAAAACAATAAAATCTCGTAAGAATATGGTTGTTAAACGACTGATTTGTTGTACAGATAACTATTAGCTTTCACGTTTTCTGAACAAAACTTGAAGAAGAAAAAAGATTGAAAAACGGAACAACTTTTGTGACGTCTAAACTTGAGAAATAAAATAGACATTTGACGCGCTTTTGAATGATGCCTGATGTCACTTATGGCAAATGAAGTGCTGATTGAGAATTAAAAGTACATTGTCTAATTAGGCTTTTAAAGAGTACTATGGGATGTTTGTCTGGTAGATTATGTACACTATGCAGTCTGATTTCAAGCATCATTCAAAGGCGTGTCAAATGTTTATGTAATTCATTTTATTTCTTACTTTTAGATAAATAATTTCACAAAATGTTTAGCCTTCTCTTAGAAAAATATTTTTTGTCGCGTTATATGTTCTGGATTCTAGGATGACAAACAATGGTGCAAATTTCTGTAGAGTGTTCCTAGAATCAACAGAAGAAGAAAATTTTTATACAAACATGTGCCTGAAACCCTTCTTTGAAATGGCGCACACGTACCGAATGATTTATTTTTCAGAGGAGAGTTATAGGTATTACCACGAGCAATGAAGTTTAGTTTATTGTAATTTCATCTTAAGGATGACTTCACCCTTTGTATCCGTGTTGGCTTACAAAGTAGTATGTTTTCGGATAGGTTCGACATTGGGCAAAAACATTTTTTTCTTCTTTTTACCAAAACGTGTTTCGCTGAAACTACAGCATCATTAGTGTTTTTTCTTTTATTTTGTTTCTATTATACAACAGGAAAATTCCTCTTTACTCTCCCTACATACATAATTTGGGTTTGCTGAGCCACATAAAGATAGCGACTGCCACCATCTGGTAAAACGACCACTGTAACTTCAAAAATTTGCGGAAGGACCTTTTTATTCATTGATGTTTAACACTGTAGCGATGGCTCAGAATATAATTTACATAAGCTACCATTTTTGCTAAGATGGTTCAAATGGCTCTGAGCACTACGGGACTTAACTGCTGTGGTCATCAGTCCCCTAGAACTTAGAACTACTTAAACCTAATTAACCTATTTATAAAAGATGTTTTGAACCCTTGAATTATTATTCCCCTAAATCATTATAAATTACTGACATTGCCTCCATTCAAACTTTCTACCACAGAATTTAGCGAGAAACGAAATCCTAGCAGTTACGGAACTACACGGCATCATCTCGCGGAACTGAGTGATGTGAAGACTGAGGGAGTCCAGGATACGGGTGAATTAAATTTGTGAATTTTCTCATTAGCGTTAGAGGTTACGAAAATTCTGTGTTCTCGTCGTCGATAAACTGGCAAGTGTGTGCACAACTAATTGTATTACAAATTTAATAATAATTAAATGGGACGAAAACAATCCATAAAGATTTTAGATGATATCCTACGTATGTTTAGATATTTGCTTCGCGATTTTATTATTTGTCTGAGATGCTCCATGGATGACGTGTGCGAATGGAGCTCGACACTAGAAATCGCTACGTCACAGCAGGTGCTGCAAGGAGCTATCAATGCCGAACCGAGTGTCAAGAAGGGTCTCAGAATACTCCATTTGCACGTACAGTCTTAGACATAAAAACTGACCGCCTGCCAGTCGCCATAGAGACAAAGTCCGAGTCGTTCACTTAAGGTGGCCAATAAGACCGACCACCCCTAACAACGCTAAGTCTGTCCATCTGCACGATCTGGCAACACTGTAAGATGCGGAAGTGTCAGGAGGAAATGTTGTCTACCTCCGAGACGTTGTCGTGTTGGGTGAGCCCCTTGTCCAGAGGTAGTGTCGCCTTGTGCGTCGAGCGGGCAGGTCGTAGTTAACTTCTGCCTGTGCCTCAGCGCCGCTTGTGTCGAAGCTACTCAGTCTTGTTGGTGTATTGGTCGCAGTTTTCTGCCCGCGCCATGGTGTCTGTCTAGTCTCCTAAGTCTGTTCCTTGACGAGTTACTGTTCGTTTCAGTTTTGACAAGAGTACGCGTTCTGTTCAACCTGGCTCTTTAGATATTCGCGGTTGGTTGGCTGATGTTATCCGTGTTACACCTAATCAGGTAGATATTGCTTACTTTGATTCTAATTTGTATGCACTCTTTGTGAAGTTTTATGATCCAGTTCAAGTAGAACGGCTTCTGTCTCGGATTGGTTGTAAAGTGTTGTTTACACATCGAGTGGTTCCGTTAGTCAAGTCCTTGAAAATTCTGCACTCAAGTATTCTCCGGTTAGAATCTGTTTACACATCGAGTGGTTCCGTTAGTCAAGCCCTTGAAAATTCGGCACTCAAGTATTGTCCGGTTGGAATTTGTAACCTTCCTCCTGAAGTGGACGATTCATTTCTTAAAACAGCGTTGCTTCCGTTTGGTGTATTACGGCATATCCGATGGGAACGCTGGTCAGCACAACATCGTTTCCAGTGTTATAATGGTATCCGGACTGTAGACATGTGCGTTAAAAAGAGTACTCCTTCCCACTTAACTGTTTGTGGTTACCGAATCCATGTTATGTCTGTAAGGAAAGCGGTCATCTCAGATCTGATTGTCAGCGCCGTACTACTGTTCTGATGTCATCTTATCAAAAACGTCTTCCTTTAACGTTAGCAGATATAGTGTCATCGCTGTCAGCTGTCAGTCAATCTCCAGCTTTAAGCAATGTAGGGGCAACACTACCCCGTACTCCTCGCTAATTTCCACCTTTGCCGGCGCGTCCCTGTGCGGCCTCTGTCCATGAGGCGACGACGGCTCCTGCAGCGCAAGTCAAACGTCGGTGGTCTGAGGACGGTACAGATTTCGAGGACGCCCCACTCCAGTCTCTTTCTTCTGATACGGCGGTGCAGAGGGTGTATCTTCTGGCGGTAATGAGTTGCTCCAGTCTCGTTCTTCTGATACGGCGTTGCAGAGGGTGCACCTTCTGGAGGTAATGAGTTGTCTGCTGACGTTAATTGTGATGCCAGCATTACCAGAGATGATGCAGCTGCTTCTGTTGACGTTGAAACGTGTGTTGAATCTGCGTCCCCTACTTCACCCGTAGACGTGACGGTTCCCGTGAGTTCAGATGTTCCCGCAGAAACGTTGCCTGCTGGCCAGTCTTTACAGTGTTCCAGTGAAATACTACCCCTCCTCCACGCTGAGACGGTGGAGCAACAGGATTCTACGGGTTCTCATCCTGATGATCAGGAGATGCCATCAGAAACCGGCACTGCATTACCTGTCCCTTCTGTACCTGATGTTGCTGTTGGTCGTTCTGAGTTGTGCTCTCCGATTTACGATGAGTGCAGTGGCGATATCTCCTCTATCAATTCGGAGCTTGACGTGCGCCCAACCCTTCCACATCAAGAGTGTATGTTTTCACGGAGTGGTGTGAAACAGCTTTTTCAACCTGCACGTGCAGCGGCGCGGCCAAAAAGGAAAACGAGGATTCCTCGGCTTCCGGTGGGGAGGATTAGGATTATACCTTCTTTCCCCCGCCTCCGAACGTTGAGGAGAGAAGTACGTGATGAGTGCTTTTTCCAGTTTATTTACGATCCCCAAGCTGATATCGTGTGTTTACAAGAGGTATTATTTGATGTGTTTTGTCTTTCTGGAGCCGGCCGAATGGCCGTGCGGTTAAAGGCGCTGCAGCCTGGAACCGCAAGACCGCTACGGTCGCAGGTTCGCATCCTGCCTCGGGCATGGATGTTTGTGATGTCCTTAGGTTAGTTAGGTTTAATTAGTTCTAAGTTCTAGGGGACTAATGACCTCAGCAGTTGAGTCCCATAGTGCTCAGAGCCATTTGTCTTTCTGGATACTCTGTTTTTCAATGTCGCCCCTGAAAATTCTACCGGTATGTCTTTACTTTATCGAGGTGGAACCCCGCTGACGGACTTCGAAACGCTAGATAATCGTCGCGGTATAAGCTGTAGTTTTTATGACCTCAACTTAATTTTTCTTTACGCCCCGTCTGGATCCGGTCGTTCATCCGATCGCGCGGGGTTTTATAAGGAAGAAGTTGTTTATTTACTCCTTCGGAACCCGCGCAAGGTTTTGTTGGGGGCCGATTTTAGCTGCATCTTACGTCTTGTAGATCAGACCCTCAATTATATATTTTGTCGTGAACTTCATGATATGGTGACGTCCTTGCATCTCCAGGATGCTTAGGTTTGCAGATATCCAACATTGGTGCAGTTTACGGTTTTTACAGCTACATGAAGTAGCCGATTGGAACGCTTTTATTTATCTGCCCCCATATGTAGTCAGCTTCTATCGATTGATGTAATTCCTGCCAGTTTCACTGATCACTGTGATGTTTCAATGACTTTTAACCACGTCCTGCAGCGGGCCCATCTTTTGCGCCCTTTATGGAAGCAAAACACTACATCTCACGGACCCCTCTCTGGAAAGCATCATCGCAGACATTGCCGGCCGACAACTCAGTCCCAGGAGCGTTATTCCACACTTCTAGAATGATGGGTTACCTTTGCTAAAATCCGGATTCGAAATACACTCAAGCATTTTAGCCCTAAAAAGGCGGCTGAAATAAGGCGAACTAGGGAATTTTATTATGCTGTCTTTCGCGATCTTTACAATGCTCGTGATCCCCCCTTGAGAGTCGTCGACGTCCACCGTGTGAAGGCGAAATTTCTAAATCTCAAACGTAGGCAAATGGATGGTGTCCTATTGCATTCCCAGCCTAGTTCAATCGTACAGGATGAGTTGACCTCTATCATCTTCTTCGGCTTCACAAGCGATTTCAAAGGATGTCTCTCTCTACCATTCGTTCTCTAGATGGGCGTGAGTGGTCCTTCCTTATATCATGCGTGAACTTCACCAGTACTTTTTCGAACTTTATACTGAAGTGGATTCAGATGGTCCACCGTCTTTTGATTTTACCTCTCTCCTTGATAGTGTTGTTACGCCAGCTCTCCAGGAAGAGTTTTTCTCTGTATTCCATCATGGTGATATACTTGATATTGTGGCTCGTTCTCCCTCCCACAAATCGCCTGGTCCCGATGGCCTTCCCCAGGAATTTATATTCAATTTTGGCACCTGGTAGGAGATATGATAACTTCCATGATGAATGAAATGTTCCACTGAGGCCTTCTTCCACAAAGCTTTAAGGTTGCTAAATTGTCCTGATCCTGAAAAAGCCGGGACGTTTGCGTGTGGATCAGGTCCGCCCGATAACCCTCTTCAACTATGTTTATAAAATCGTGGCGCGAGCGGTAAATAACCGACTATCGGTATTGTTGGCTACCATCATCGCGAGCCATCAAAGTTGTCTTCCGGGTCGTACTCTCCTGACTCCCGTTGCTGAATGTCGTGATTTAATTTCGATTGCTTCCACCATTCCCGTGTCAAGCGCTTCGCTTTTCATTGATTTTCACCAAGCGTTCGACCTCATTCATCATCGATTCCTTATGCGAGTATTGACGACTCTTGGTTTTAACGATGCTGCACGACGGCTGTTTAGCTCTCTATTTACTGGTATTCGTGCGTCCATTGACGTAAATGGCCGTCTTACTTCCCCGTCGCGGTATGTCAGGGCGTCCTTCAACGGAGTCCATTATCTATGTCGCTCTACGTACTGTTTCTGGAACCCTTATTGCGATCTACAGCAGCTCGTTTGGGTGGATGGTCGCTGTTGGGAGAAAGGTTTACCGTTCGCGCATATGCTGTACCCATGATGATAACTCCCCTGCGGGTTCGGGGGTAAGAATAGGCCCGCGGTATTCCTGCCTGTCGTAAGAGGCGACTAAAAGGAGTCTCAAACGTTTCGGCCTTTATGCGATGGAACCCTGTTCGGTTTGACCTCCATCTTTCCAAATTCTTCCGCAGAGCGAGCCAATTGGGAAAGGGCGCCTTACATGGTGCATTTTGTCCATCGTGCATTAAGACCTCTAGCCAGCTTTCCCGTCGTCGCATTGCCGTCCCACTCATTCTCCATCTCTTGGGCGAGGATGTATTCCTGGGTGCAATTTTCACTATGCACTGTGTAGTGTTGCTTTTTGCAGAGACGACGACCATGGACTTTATGGCACCTAATATCCAGCACGGTAGCCAGTCCATTTGTAACACCATAGCTCTAATGCTCTACTGATTTATTTTGCCTTTTGTTTTGTTTAATGTTACACCGTTGAGCTTCTGTAAATGTGTTTGTTTGAATCGATAGCATAAAACTGTATACTCCTTTCTTTGTTAAAACTGTGATGTCGTGGTTTGATTCTATGCAGTGTAGTATATCTGTCATTTAAATTCTTTGTCCCATTTGGAGGGAACAAAACTAACTGTATATAATTGTAATTTCTGTGTGAATAATTTTTTGTAGAAATGTCAACATGTGCAAATGTTCTGTCTTATTTAAAATGTTTGTTTGCTGTTATGTAAATTGCTGATCCTCACTTAGGGTTCTTAGTTATTTAATATGCAAAAGGTGTTGTAGTTCCCCTCGGGAACGGAACTGTGTAGCGCGCGCAAATTGTGGTTGACCTAGGTAGAAAAGGTGGAACAAGAGTCAGTCAGGGACGAGCTACCAAACTGTGCACTGCCATGTAAATGTTGCATATTGTGCTGGTTCCGAGAGAGGCTTTTTCTGCTACTTTCCAATGCCTCGGATGGATGGATCAATAGCTGGAACGATTCTGGAATTGGTATTCGTCATCGCCACCAAGAAGGGCCAGAGTCCAGCAATTCTGTCTGCAAATCCGCCTACCAACTTGCAGTGGCCACCACATTGCGCAATCACTGTAAAGGAGTACTATAATAATGTACAATGAAGGATCAGCTTATTGGGTGATTTAGTGTGGACAAATATAAGGTAACTTACAAATGATTTTATGTACCTACCTAGATTACTTCCCTATTACAACACCTCTCAGGTTCCTCTCCATTTGAACTATGATTACCGAGTGGCCTAGTTTGTGGAAAAAATGAAATCCTCAAAACATTACATAATGTTGTTTGATCTTTGATGAGAAGGGAATATTCAGATCTACTGTGGATTTAGTGAAATTGTGGGAGGCAGTAAATGTAGTTTTGTGAAGTTTCAAAGTCACCTATTTAATCATTTACTTGAAAGTAGAATACTGTGGTAATAAAGACGATTTGCTATTTCTTTTATAAATTCAAGTCCTTAAAATTGAGGCTTATAAAGTTTTGCTTAGTTAATGATCATAGTGCTACCTATAATAAATTTTAAAAGGTGAGTCAGTTTCTTGCAAATTTGTCAACATTGTGTTTCACTGTAGTAAAAGTGGAAAACCGCAATAGTAGAAAATTATATGTTCATGATTGCTAAGTGTTTGTCTCTCTTGTGTATTGGAAGCGCATATTAATAGTATTACAGGATCCACAGTTTGTCTATTGTGCTAATGCTAGGTAACAAGTAGCGGGAAGACCACTATTTATGAAAACCTTAATTTCTTTATTCAAAAGATAATGAGAAGCAACCTGTTAGTGGATTACAATTAACTTTCATTTTAAATAGTAAAGTATTTAACTGAGAGAGACTTAACCTATTTCCAATTTATGATCCTGCAGTGAATGTTAATAGTAATATTATAAAGACCATTCAGTTTCAACAAGCCCTGAAAGTAATAGTGTGTTTAGGTATCTGTTATATTTTTGCAAATAGTTTGTGCTGCTCTAGCTGTTAGCTTCAATCTTACCGTAAACATATGTTTGTGTCAGAGTTCATTGCACTCGCATGTGACAAAGTATAGGTTGTGTTTATTCGTTAAAGTTACTAATGATTATTTTCTTGAAGAAGAATGTTAATCACTCTCTTGCCTAATTAGGCTGGCGACCGTTTTCTTTATCCATTAAACAGTGTAGATAGGCAAAAATTTTGTTTTTTACCATTCAAATATTTACGTAATTCTGACTTTCATTTCCGATAAGCCACCCCCGTTAGGTACAAATCGGTCAACATAACAAAATTCCTCTCAGAGGGTAACACTGCTCTATTGCTTTATATCATAATTGCTTTAACAAGCTAGTTTTATTTCACGACCTGCCTCCAATTTTAAGGTTATGGTATAGCAGTAGCAGACGGTAGTGTTATATGTTGTGGTGGGGCTGCCATGTACCCTGTTGGTTGTAGCCCCTTGACAACACAGGGATCGCTCTACTTATGCCTGCGCCGTTAACTCCCCACGTATGCCAAGGAGTAGATGCCCATCTCCCTGGGGCATTGGGATCCCAGCAATGGCCATCCTCCCAGGTGGTCTTTGCTGTGGCTGGGTGGCGCCTGTGGGGAGGGTCCTTGGTTGGAGTAGGTGGCATCAGGGTGGATGACACGCAATAAAGCGTGGCACATCTTCTCTTGCTGGTGCCCAGCCACCAGCAGTCTCTAAGCGTTCAAAATCTCACTTTAAGGCTAATGTGTATGACCCCAAATCGTTCCCCTCCCTGGCCACACCATGGGAGGAACGACAGGCTATGAATGACAGCGAAAGGTATTTTCCCCGGTATCTCGTCTGTACCAGAGCTGACAGGGACTCCTTTTTGTCCGTGAAGCCTCAGTTCTTTGTACAACATTTAGAGGACAAGTTCAGGGAGGTGGAGGGCTTGTCCAAAATGCGGTTTGGGTCAATCTTAATCAAAACAGCATCCTCTGCGCAGTCACGAGCCTTGCTCGCTTGTACGAATCTGGGGGATGTTTCTGTTACTATCACCCCAGATAAAAGCTTAAATATGGTCCAGGGCATTATTTTCCACAGAGATCTTCTTTTACAGTCCGATAACGAGCTGCGCGCCAACTTAGAGCGACAAGGTGTCCATTTCGTCTGGCGCGTCCACTGGGGTCCGAGGCATCATCAAGTTGCCACCGGTGCCTTCATCTTGGCCTTTGAGGGTGACACATTACCTGAGGTCAAGGTGATGGTCTACCTTTGTGCTGTCAAGCCATATATCCCTCCCCCAATGCGGTGCTTCAAGTGTTGGAAGTTTGGCCATATGGTTCTCGCTGTGCTTCCAGCCTCATATGTCGCGATTGTGGTCAACCATCCCATCCTGATACTCCATGTGCCCCGTCTCCCATCTGTGTCAACTGCGGAGAGCACCATTCCCCTTGCTCGCCGGACTGTAAGATCCTACAGAAGGAACGGAAAACAATGGAATACAAGACCCTGGATAGACTGACCTACACTGAGGCTAAGTGGAAATTTGAACGGCTTCATCCCGTGCGCATGATGTCATCTTATGCTGCCATTGTCACTCCTGCTCCAGCTCCATTAGCTGCACCACATACAGTCAGCTCTCAGAGTCAGAGGACCTCACCTCCCCCCTTAACAGTGGGGGCCACTTCTCTTGCTGTTGCTCCCACACCACCTACCTTGGGAGCAGCACCCCCTCAACCACCAGGGACACCAGTCCCCACTTCTAAGCCAGAGAAGCGTAAGTCTTCTTCGGCTTCTCTCGCTCGGAAGGGATCCCTTGGGTCACTCCCTTTCCAGGTTCCTACCAGCGACACAGCAGACACCCACCAGTGGCTGAAGAAGCCACAGGTCGCTGGTTGTCGAGCTTCGCGATCATCTTCAGTCCCGGAGACTGACTCCAATAAGCCCTCCTAGCAATGGCAACCAAAGGAACAGCGAGAGAAGACGACATTGAAGACCCGTAAGACCAAGGCACCTGCGGTGGCACCTACTCCACCGCTACCTACAAGCTCTGTGTCTGAGGATGAGGTGGAGATTCTTGCGTCCACTGAGGAACTCGATCTCGCTGGTCCCTCAGACGCAATGGATAGCCCTTGCACAGGTGCTCCATCAGAGGCAGCAGGTGACCCAGCGGCGTAATCTGCCTCCCCAGTCCCTTCACGCCTTTCTCAGCCATGGACAATACCATCCTCCAGTGGAACTGCAGCGGTTTCTTCCACCATCTAGCTGAGCTCCGAAAACTTATCAGCCTTCACCCTTTCTTCTACATTGCACTTCAGGAAACTTGGTTTCCAGCAATGCGAACCCCCGCCCTCCGTGGCTGTTGGGGTTATTATAAGAACCGGGCAGCTTATGACAGGGTATCTGGTGGCGTCTGCATCTATGTCCTTCACTCTCTTCACAGCGAGTCTGTCCCTCTACAAACACCTTTAGAGGCTGTTGCTGTTCGGGTGTGGACGCCACAGGCTGTTACTGTCTGCAGTCTGTATCTTCCACCGGATGGTAATGTCCCATAGCATGTCCTCGCTGCGCTGATAGCCCAATTGCCACCACTTTTCTTGTTACTGGGCGACTTCAACGCCCATAACCCTCTGTGGGGTGGGTCAGTGGCAACAGGTCGAGGCGCCACCGTTGAGAATGTATTGACACAGCTCGACCTTTCCATTTTAAATGATGGTGCCTTCACACATTTCAGTGTGGCACACGCACGTACTCCGCCATCGTCCTTTCGATCTGCAGCCCTAGCCTCTTACCTTCTGTCCAATGGAGTGTGCGTGACGACCTATGTGGTGGTGACCACTTTCCAATCTTTCTGTCACTGCCACAGCATCACTCTTCTGGGCGCTCTTGCAGATGGGCTATGAATAAGGCTGACTGGGACTTGTTCTCCTCCATGGCCGCTATTGCGCCTCTTTCTAATGAAGCCGTTGATGCAGTGGTTCACTCAGTCACCACCGGCATCGTTACTGCTGCAGAATCTGCCATTACCCGTTCTTCTGGGTCCTCTTGGCGGAGGACTGTACCTTGGTGGTCGCCTGAGATTGCTGAGGCGATTAAAGATCGCCGGCGGGCGCTCCAGCATCACAAGCGACATTCCTCCATAGAACACCTCATAGCCTTCGAACGGCTCCATGCACGGGCTCGCCGCCTTATCCGCCAACGCAAGCAGGACTGCTGGGAGCGTTATGTGTCCACCATTGGCCTCCATGTCTATCCATCGCAGGTCTGGGCAAAGATTAGACGCCTCTATGGCTATCGGACCCCTGTCAGCGTCCGTGCGCTGTCACTGAATGGCGCAATTTGTACTGACTCCGACATAATTGCTAACCGCTTAGCAGACCGTTTTGCTCTCAGTTCCGCATCTGTGAATTACCCACTGGCTTTCCACTCCATTAAAGATCGGTTGGAACATCGGAGCCTTTCATTTAACACGCGCCATCCTGAATCCTACAATGTCCCATTCACTGAGTGGGAATTCCACAGTGCCCTAGCCGCTTGCCCTGACAGCTCCCGGGCCAGATCGCATCGACTGTCAGATGCTGAAACACCTCTCAGTGGACTGCCAGCGACGCCTCCTCGACCTTTACAACTGAATCTGGGTCGAGGGTGACTTTCCATCACAATGGCGGGAAAGTATTGTTATCCCCCATTTTGAAACCTGGTAAGAACCCATTGGAGGTGGACAGCTACCGCCCCAGTACCCTCACCAACGTTCTTTTCAAGTTGCTCGAACGCATGGTGAGCTGGCGGTTGAGTTGGGTACTCGAGTCTTGGGGCCTTCTGGCTCCGTCTCAGGGTGGATTCCATAAAGGCCGCCTGCCATCAACAATCTGGTGAGCCTGGAGTCAGCCATCCGTACGGCCTTTGCCCACCGTCAGCACCTTGTCATTGTCTTTTTCGACATGCGGAAGGCGTACGATATGACATGGCGCCATCACATCCTCTCTACGCTTCATGGTTGGGGTCTTCGGGGTCCACTGCCGATTTTCCTACGTAATTTTCTGTTGTATCGTACCTTCCGCGTGCAAGTCGCGGCCTCCCATAGTTCCTCCCGAGTCCAGGAGAATGGGGTACCACAGGGATCTGTCCTCAGTGTCTGCCTGTGTTTAATTGCAGTAAACGGGCTCGCTGCAGCGGTGGGTACGTCTGTCTCAGCTTCGCTGTATGCTGACGACTTCTGCCTCTACTATAGCTCCATTGGCATTGCAGCTGCTGAACGTCAGCTGCAGGGCGCTATCCGCTAGGTGCAGTCTTGGTCTGTAGCGCATGGCTTCCAGTTTTCGGCTGCAAGACCGGCGTTGTGCATTTCTGCCGATGACAAATAGTTCACCCTGAGACGCGGCTTTATCTTGCCAGCGAACTTCTTGCTGTGGTGGAGACCCATTGTCTCTTGGGTGTGGTTTTTGATGCCCGGTTGACTTGGCTCCCACATATTCGGCAGCTTAAACAGATGTGTTGGCGGCATCTTAATGCTCTGCGATACTTGGGCCACACCAGCTGGGGCGCCGACCGCTCTACCCTCTTACAGCTCTACTAGGCATGAATCCAGTCCCATCTCGGTTATGGGAGGCTGGCTTATGGTTCAGCATCCCCATCTGCGTTGCGTGTGCCGGACCCAAACCTTTACAGCGGGATCCGACTTGTCACTGGTGCTTTCCGGACCAGCCCTGTGGACAGCATACTTGTGGAGGCAGGTGTCCCTCCACTGCGATTACGGCGCCAACGTTTACTGGCCGCTTATGCTACGCATGTTAGTAGCTTGCCCGGGCATCCTAATTATCGTCTCCTGTTCCTGCAGTCGGTCGTCCGTCTCCCAGAACATCGGCCCCGGTCGGGTTGTACGATCGCAGTCTGCATCAGAGAGCTTCTCTCCGGGCTTGGGGTTTTCCCTCTTCCACCTCCTTTCCGGGCCCCTCTGCGTACACCCCCGTGGTGTATGCCTCGCCCTTGCCTTCGGCTCGAATTGGCACTGGGCCCGAAGGACTCAGTCCCTCGAGAGGCCTTCCGCCCGCCGCTTTTATTCCATCCTAGCCACGTATCAGGGCTCTGGCGTGTTTTCCACTGACGGTTCGATGGTTACTGGTCGTGTTGGTTATGCTCTAACTCTAGGGGCCCATTACGAACAATGATTCTTGCTGGCTAGCTGCAGCGTTTTCACTGCTGAGCTGGTCGCCATCTTTCGTGCCGTAGAGTGTATCCGCTCCTGCTCAGGGGAGTCCTTCGTTATCTGTAGCGACTCCCTGAGCAGTTTATGAGCTATCGACCAGTGTTTGCCTCGCTCTTGTCTGGTGATGGCTATCCAGGAGTCCCTCCATGCTCTTGCCCACTGCGGCCGCTCTGTGGTCTTTGTGTGGACCCCAGGCCATGTTGGGATCCTGGCAATGAAAATGTTGACCGCCTGGCGAAAGAGGCCATCAGTAAACCATCTCTGGACGTCAGCCTCCCGGAGACTGATTTGCGAGCCTTCTTGTGCCGCAAAGTTTTCGCGCTATGGGACGCTGAATGGCGCAATCTGACCACACCCAATAAACTCCATGCCATCAAGGAGACGACGACTGTGTGGCGGTCATCCATGCGAGCCAATCGAAGAGACTCAGTTGTCCTTTGTCGGCTCCACATTGGCCACACCCGGATGACACACAGTTATTTACTGCGTCGGGAGGACCCTCCTCTATGTCGCTGCGGGCCGGCTTTGACAGTGGCCCACATTTTGTTGGCCTGTTCCCTTTTAGCTGTGGTCAGGCAGACATTTGCGCTGCCTCATACGCTCCCTGCCATTTTAACAGATGACACTGCCATGACAGGCTTAGTTTTGTGTTTTGTTCGTGCAGGGGGCTTTTATCACTTAATCTAAGTGTTTGTCCTTTTTTGTGTTGAGTCTGACATTTAGCCTACTGTTTTAGACTGAGTTTTTAATATGTTTCTCGGTAGTTGACTTTTCCTTTTTTTTGTCTCTATGGTCGGCCAACCACTGTCACACTCTGTGTGATTTTCACTTCCTTTGGTCTGGTCTCTGTCTCCGTCTTCTTGTCTATGTCGTCTGTCGTCTTTGTCATTGTTCCTTTCTATTCTGTGTGGGTGTTTGAAATTTTGTAACAAGGGACCGATGACCGTAGCAGTCTGGTCCCTTTAATCCCCCAAACCAACCATGATGATAAACCACTGCTGAAGGAAGTTTTGGATGCCTTTTGTCGTCTTACGGGAGCATGGGTTAATGACCAGAAATGTCGCTTACTCAGTTTGCGAGGATTTGACGCTGTTGAAATTCCATGGGCTTTGAAAGTCACCCGATATCGATCGTTAGGTGTTATAATTGACAGTTGTCCGCTAAAGATGGCTACGATAAACTGGAAGTCTGTCATGGATAAGATTCAGGGAGCACTCATTCCTGCGAAGATGTACCGCAAGTTGCAAAGTTTAACTGGCAGGTTTATCTGGAGCAACTATATACACTCCTGGAAATTGAAATAAGAACACCGTGAATTCATTGTCCCAGGAAGGGGAAACTTTATTGACACATTCCTGGGGTCAGATACATCACATGATCACACTGACAGAACCACAGGCACATAGACACAGGCAACAGAGCATGCACAATGTCGGCACTAGTACAGTGTATATCCACCTTTCGCAGCAATGCAGGCTGCTATTCTCCCATGGAGACGATCGTAGAGATGCTGGATGTAGTCCTGTGGAACGGCTTGCCATGCCATTTCCACCTGGCGCCTCAGTTGGACCAGCATTCGTGCTGGACGTGCAGACCGCGTGAGACGACGCTTCATCCAGTCCCAAACATGCTCAATGGGGGACAGATCCGGAGATCTTGCTGGCCAGGGTAGTTGACTTACACCTTCTAGAGCACGTTGGGTGGCACGGGATACATGCGGACGTGCATTGTCCTGTTGGAACAGCAAGTTCCCTTGCCGGTCTAGGAATGGTAGAACGATGGGTTCGATGACGGTTTGGATGTACCGTGCACTATTCAGTGTCCCCTCGACGATCACCAGTGGTGTACGGCCAGTGTAGGAGATCGCTCCCCACACCATGATGCCGGGTGTTGGCCCTGTGTGCCTCGGTCGTATGCAGTCCTGATTGTGGCGCTCACCTGCACGGCGCCAAACACGCATACGACCATCATTGGCACCAAGGCAGAAGCGACTCTCATCGCTGAAGACGACACGTCTCCATTCGTCCCTCCATTCACGCCTGTCGCGACACCACTGGAGGCGGGCTGCACGATGTTGGGGCGTGAGCGGAAGACGGCCTAACGGTGTGCGGGACCGTAGCCCAGCTTCATGGAGACGGTTGCGAATGGTCCTCGCCGATACCCCAGGAGCAACAGTGTCCCTAATTTGCTGGGAAGTGGCGGTGCGGTCCCCTACGGCACTGCGTAGGATCCTACGGTCTTGGCGTGCATCCGTGCGTCACTGCGGTCCGGTCCCAGGTCGACGGGCACGTGCACCTTCCGCCGACCACTGGCGACAACATCGATGTACTGTGGAGACCTCACGCCCCACGTGTTGAGCAATTCGGCGGTACGTCCACCCGGCCTCCCGCATGCCCACTATACGCCCTCGCTCAAAGTCCGTCAACTGCACATACGGTTCACGTCCACGCTGTCGCGGCATGCTACCAGTGTTAAAGACTGCGATGGAGCTCCGTATGCCACGGCAAACTGGCTGACACTGACGGCGGCGGTGCACAAATGCTGCGCAGCTAGCGCCATTCGACGGCCAACACCGCGGGTCCTGGTGTGTCCGCTGTGCCGTGCGTGTGATCATTGCTTGTACAGCCCTCTCGCAGTGTCCGGAGCAAGTATGGTGGGTCTGACACACCGGTGTCAGTGCGTTCTTTTTTCCATTTCCAGGAGTGTATTTCGCGTACGTTATGGGGTCATGGCGCGCCCCTGTCTGCTGGAACGTTTGGACCTCCCTGATATTCGGGTTAAGGCTTCTGCCTTATTCATCCGTCGCACCGTTTTAACATGTCAACGCCCCCCCCCCTCCCTCCCTCCCCATTCACTCACAGCTCGACTTCATGACTGTATCCGACTAGCGAGTTTAACACCTCCAGTAGATATTGGCAGGATTGGTTATAAACTAAGGCACGTTAACGAATTTTTTCTTGAAGTCAGTTATTTAGGAGTAAATATCCTTCCCCAAGCGAATTTCTCCCTAAAAAAATGATGTTAAGCCGCTGGCCAATTCCTCATAGTATTCCCTCTGTGGAAGCCCTGTCGCCAGAAACGAATTGGTAGATTGTTTGGTCTAACGTTAGCCTCCCAATTTTCCCGATAGAACTGGCGTCCTCGTGGTACCAAGTTGTTCATGATATTGTACTTACCAACGTGCGACTTTTTCGTATTAGTCTCATTGTGACGGACCGTTGCCTTCGTTGCCATGAAACTGATACATTATATCATCGGTTGATCTCCTGCGCTCATGGCCATTGGAGATGGCTTCGGCGACAACTGGCTTTTCTCCTCAGGATGTAGGAGGCGGCTATCTCGGGGGAGATTCTCGTGCGTCCCGATTCAACCTTCTTTCCCCGACTGAAGAACAATGCCATCATGTGGCTTGTTGGACATTATGTCCACTACGTGATGGTGAGTGGACATGACGCAGTTCCGAGTGCTTTTTCCCAATATATGGCCACAGCCCATTGGACGTGGCTCAGGATGCCACGTTATCGTGAGCTTTATTCTAATATGCTGTATCTTGTTTTTCATCGACAAGGAGTTGGATGAGTTGACGTCCTCCCCCCCTTTTTTTGTGGACACTCTTGTTTGGATTTAGATGTTCCACAACGTAAGTGACGGAGGAAAGAAGTAGTGGGCACGTTAAAATTCACGCCATATTCCTTCACATACGTTTTTCAGATTTAATCCTTTTGTTTTTGTCGACTTCCTTTGTTTTATTTAAATTGATTGCCTTAAATAAGTGCTTTGGAGAAAAAAATAGTGGTAGCATGCTCGCATGTCACGAGGGCAGCCCAGGTAAAAAAAAAAAGAGTGGTCACGGTGTTGGACTGCAATGCGGGAGATCCGTGTTAGACCCTGCTTTGTGCACCCTTTTTTCCACAAGGTCAACTGTCTGCCTGATCACTGACGTGTTTTTTCTCTTTCTGTAGTCTTGGAAATAAAAAAAACGGTAATCGTCTTGCATTATAAACGTGTAGTCGTCTGTTCGCGTCCAACAGTTGTTTTTCCACATTTCGGCCACCGTCCAAAGTTATGACTCTGCTTGAACATCGAGGATCATTTGCTTCACATTCTTCCCACCAGTAATAACAAATACTTCCAGAAACATTTTCGAATTTGAAATTCTAGTTACCATCTTGCAGTTAAGCATAGGATTTTGCATACTCGGAAATCATTAACTACGGGTAAGCGATGTAAAATTGGGTCGCAAGTGGAAAAAGGTGTAACATCTGCAACACAGTATTTACTTTTGGTATAATAGAAGGATGAATGCAGAGGAGGCAGCTCGGAAGATTTGAACTGTGTGTGGAGCGAATACTTTTGGGAAAAATACGCCAGAAAGAGATATTCTTGTTTCAACATAGATCGTTCTGGCATGAATGAATTTCCGCATTAAGGAAGTCTCGACTACTGATATAAGTTATGAACCAAGGGTGCACTTGGGTGTCTCTGGCGGCCCTTGTGATGCTTGGGCCTTACTTAAACAGACCCTGGCTGTGACCACCCTAATTTCAAACAATAAGGTTGACATCCTTTGTTTCTTTTTGCTTAGTTCACACTGTTATTGTTGTAACTTGTTGGTGAAATAGAGATAGTTAATTACTAGTTTTGAGTAATATCTCAGTAGAAAAACTAGTAAAAAGACTATTGTTTCCTGTCTGAGTCATATATGGTGATTCGCCTGCCCCTATGTATGGGTTATATGCAACCTACACTGCCTTCAAAAACCACATGCGAGGTTTATATATTCTATCACTCGCAATGTGCAAACTGTTAGTCATACAGAATAAGTAAAAAGTACCTTTTTGTAAGAAATTTAGCCGGTGTGGCCGTGCGGTTCTAGGCGCTTCAGTCTGGAACCGCGTGACCACTACGGTCGCAGGTTCGAATCCTGCCTCGGGAATGGATGTGTGTGATGTCTTTAGGTTAGTTAGGTTTAAGTAGTTCTAAGTTCTAGGGGACTGATGACCACAGATGTTATGTCCCATAGTGCTGAGAGCCATTTGAACCATTTTTTTAAGAAATTGATTGTAGTTAAATTTTGTGCTGGGATACACTTTCGCTGGAGGCTACTGTTATCGTTTAATTAAACAAAAAAGGCGTTTGAAGGTCACTTCTGTACGTTTTTCTCGAATAATTAGAGAACCAAGGCCTCCAATGAAAACGTATCCCATCACAAAACTGAACCACATTAAATTTCCTGCCAAAAGTTCCTGTTTATTTTTTCTGTAGAACAAATAGTCTGCGTATAACGAGCGAGAGAATGTGAAAATCTTGCACGTGGTATTTGAAGGCATTTCGAGTTGCATAAAACCTGTAGATATGGAGAGGTGAATCACCGTGTATATTTGTTGGGTTCGATTTCTTGCACGAAGTTGACAGTCGCCTTTCAGCCTTGTTGGTCAGTGCATTGTGTATGCATTCCGTTTTGCAGTGGAAAGAAATTCAGACATTTAAAAGTGATGCGTATCGATGCGGCAACAACATTGTTGCAGGCGACGAAATCTGTCTTTGTTAATGTCATATGAGAACCAAGTCGCAAAACAAGCAGTGCACCTTCTTGCATTCAGGAAACGTTCCGTCAAGAACCCAATGGCGCACGTTTTTTCCGTCATAAAGGAATGTTGAAACATGTTGTCCTGGAGTAGAAGTAGCACATGTCTCTTCTGCCTGTCGTAAGAAAAGCTCTGTTCAACAGATAAATTGTGCCAGTGCTGAGCTGGAGAGTTGGTGTGCTTCGATGAAGCAGAGGGCTGCAGGTAAGGCCACCCAAGTGGATCAGGCGTCAGTAGCGCCAGCACGAGAGCCAGACCTAAAAAAATTGATGTGTTTTGATACGGAGAAGTTCACCCTCCTCGGAGAGGAACCCTCGATAAATTCTAGTCCTCCAGATCAGGGTCTGGATCAGAGAATCTGTACCGTATTATACGCAAAAAATTTAACGGTACGAGAAGCTGTAGCAAATCCTTGAATCTTAAATTGGGAAATAGAAAAAGACTGTGAACGCACTGTTAACTTACATCGCATGGAATATGACCATAAGACAGTTCGGGGCCACAGCCAAGATCCAACAGCAACACGTATCCAGTTCCGTCAAATAGAATACATAGCCAATGTCAAAATATAGCCGTGCCGTCATAGAAGCCTTGGCACGGTTCCCCCCGTCGGAGGTTCGAGTTCTCCCTCGGGCATGGGTGTGTGTGTGTTGTCCTTAGCGTAAGTTAGTTTAAGTTAGATTAAGTAGTGCTTAAGCCTATTGACCGATGACCTCAGCAGTTTGGTCCCATAGTCCTTACCACAAATTTCCAATTTTTTTCAAAATGTAACAAATGCCGTCGTGGAAAGACCCAGCCTGAAATATACTGATGACAAAAAAGTCAGTACGGCGACTGAAGTCGCAGCGGTCGGCTTTTACGCCACGACCATAGCGAGAGGCACGGTCCATGTGAAACGTCGCCAGACGGGTGACAGCCAACATACGGTCGGGACAATGCTCCTCTCTTTCCTGACCGGTTTCTGTTCATCGAGATACTTACAACGTCAACATAATGTTGCATCGCTCAGGCCAGTTCTGGCGTGCGAAAGTTTGGTTATAAGAGAAAGTTAGCTTTACAAAAGATCGGAATATGGTATCACTATTTAGGAACTTCCAAAAATAGAATTTATTAATTCATTTTGGATGTTCTTAACGCAGATCATATGATAAATTCTACACACTGCTGGGATGTGAAAGAGTACGAAAAGTATCTTACAAACTTTGGAAAGCATCAAGATTTATTTGCACGAGGAAACACAAGAAGAAGTATTTAGAAGGCAATACACATCTTTTCGCTTCATTCTTTGCACCTTTTTTTTCTTTATAATCAGCAAACAATGAAAAATTTTTACTTTTCCCTCTCTGAATAGAGCTGAATGTTTCACTGGAGAAGCAATTTTCACTTAAAAAATACTCTTATGGGAGAATACATGAAGCAAAAATATCAAGCCCGGACGCAACTTCTGTAATACGTCGAGAAAACAGAGCATGCAAGAAAATAAAAATTAAGAATACACGAAAGCACAAAAACCGCAAGCATAATACGACCTAACGCGGCGAGAATGGGTAACCTTCCGTTGATAGAAGACAATACCACCGTTAAAACTCAACTCGCTATTATGAACAGCAGTCATTGAGGCAATGCGGAGTCCCTGTTCCGATGTGCGTTTGATAGCTGTTGGACGTGTGATATTGTAGCGTCATCTCTGGTTGTTACTAAATAAGAATTTTTGCAGCCAAATTACGTGTTGAAATATTTTTATGTTCTCAGTGACTGGTTGCAAAAGAGTCTAGCTGTCATCTTCGGGAATTCTGGAAATAATATTACTGTACATGAATCATTCAACCATAATGAGAGCACACTCCATTTGGAAGACAAAGGCTCCACATTGACTTATCTAATACATAAAACGGGGTAAATAAAATGTCCGTAGCACCAACAGTGTACCCCGGACTGGATGCGATTTCGTTCATGGAACCGTAGGTTGTGTTGCTTCTATCGACTCTGGTGTATATTTGCGGTCCATTTAATCACTGCTGTAATATCGTCATACGTTCTACTAGTAAATTATGTATGGTGTACACCATTTTCAGTTCCTGTCTTACCTCAGCCGATCGTTAGCTATTCTGTGGCGTAGCTTCCACCCGCTTATGAAAGAGGACAAATTGTCAGCCTAATATGTAGTCAGACTAGGACAGACACCACTCTTCCTCAGTAACTGTTTTTAAAAATGACATTGAGGTTATTACCGTCCTTTGCGATTGTATGAAGCCTTATTTAGACCACGCTTCTACTTTAATCCCATATGTTTTCCTACACACAGGAGAGTTTTCAGCCTACTGCACTGCAGTAGCCAAAACATTTTCTTTTTTGTATGTTTTGGCTTATATCTCCAGAATCACCTCGTGGTTACGAGGAGTTCATGTTTGTTTTGTTCTTGCGGAACAAAAGTCGCTCACAAGCCGCGTGATCGAAACAAGCATAAAGTACACGTAACCACGAGAGGAACACGGATATACAGGGTGTCCCTCCTAAGTGTCGTGAGGCGCATTTTCTATGGTACTTCAACAGGCCTTTGCAACTTCACTTTTGCGATGTGTAGCTGGATTCATCTCAAGCAAATACTGTTCATATCGCCTTTCAAGCGACGCCCCGTGTCTACAGAAAGCGTCGGTTTGTTTTCCGTTCACAACAAAATAATTTTTAAAAGCTGAATTTTACGTGCGCAATCGATAGAGCCGACTCAGATTGGTCTATTGCAATATTTATTGTATCGATGTCGATTATGAGGGATAGTAAAACACGAACAATAAGGAGTACTCCAGCAGCGACAGCACCGCCGTGGCCCGTGCTGATTGCACATTGCAAAAAAGAAACTGGAAATATCTGCCGAAACATCAGATATAGCGCACATGATTACCCTTAGGAGGGACACCCGGCTTAAACCCAAACGTACAAACGAGAAATTATTACATGCCACTTCTCT
The DNA here is from genome assembly GCF_023898315.1 of Schistocerca nitens. Taxonomy (NCBI): domain Eukaryota; kingdom Metazoa; phylum Arthropoda; class Insecta; order Orthoptera; family Acrididae; genus Schistocerca; species Schistocerca nitens. The sequence continues at coordinate 230,465,660 of NC_064622.1, forward strand.
TGTACCATCTGTCACTGGAGTTCGTTGAGCGTATTCGTAACGCTCTCGCTACAACTAAACGATCCGGTGACGACACGTCCCCCTCGTCGTTGGACCTATTTCCTTTTAAATCAACCTGGTAATGTTCCCCGGGTGATGAGCAATACTCAATAAAGGCGGAACGGGAGTTTTGTAAGCCATTTCTCTGTTGGCTGAATTAGATTTCCTTTAGATTATTCCAATGAAATTCAGTCTGGCATCTGTTATTCCTACAGTTTGGCTCATGTGGTCCTTCAGCTTTTTAGGTCGCTCCAGATGCTTACTCCTACATCTACATCTACATCTACATTCATACTCCGCAAGCCACCCAACGGTGTGTGGCGGAGGGCACTTTACGTGCCACTGTCATTACCCCCCTTTCCTGTTCCAGTCGCGTATAGTTCGCGGGAAGAACGACTGTCTGAAAGCCTCCGTGCGCGCTCTAATCTCTCTAATTTTATATTCGTGATCTCCTCGGGAGGTATAAGTAGGGGGAAGCAATATACTCGATACCTCATCCAGAAACGCACCCTCTCGAAACCTGGCGAGCAAGCTACACCGCGATGCAGAGCGCCTCTCTTGCAGAGTCTGCCACTTGAGTTTGCTAAACATCTCCGTAACGCTATCACGGTTACCAAATAACCCTGTGACGAAACGCGCCGCTCTTCTTTGGATCTTCTCTATCTCCTCCGTCAACCCGATCTGGTACGGATCCCACACTGATGAGCAATACTCAAGTATAGGTCGAACGAGTGTTTTGTAAGCCACCTCCTTTGTTGATGGACTACATTTTCTAAGCACTCTCCCAATGAATCTCAACCTGGCACCCGCCTTACCAACAATTAATTTTATATGATCATTCCACTTCAAATCGTTCCGCACGCATACTCCCAGATATTTTACAGAAGTAACTGCTACCAGTGTTTGTTCCGCTATCATAGAATCATACAATAAAGGATCCTTCTTTCTATGTATTCGCAATACATTACATTTGTCTATGTTAAGGGACAGCTGCCACTCCCTGCACCAAGTGCCTATCCGCTGCAGATCTTCCTGCATTTCGCTACAATTTTCTAATGCTGCAACTTCTCTGTATACTACAGCATCATCCGCGAAAAGCCGCATGGAACTTCCGACACTATCTGCTAGGTCATTTACATATATTGTGAAAAGCAATGGTCCCATAACACTCCCCTGTGGCACGCCAGAGGTTACTTTAACGTCTGTAGATGTCTCTCCATTGATAACAACATGCTGTGTTCTGTTTGCTAAAAACTCTTCAATCCAGCCACACAGCTGGTCTGATATTCCGTAGGCTCTTACTTTGTTTATCAGGCGACAGTGCGGAACTGTATCGAACGCCTTCCGGAAGTCAAGAAAAATAGCATCTACCTGAGAGCCTGTATCTAATATTTTCTGGGTCTCATGAACAAACAACGCGAGTTGGGTCTCACACGATCGCTGTTTCCGGAATCCATGTTGATTCCTACATAGTAGATTCTGGGTTTCCAAAAACGACATGATACTCGATCAAAAAACATGTTCTAAAATTCTACAACAGATCGACGTCAGAGATATAGGTCTATAGTTTTGCGCATCTGCTCGACGACCCTTCTTGAAGACTGGGACTACCTGTGCTCTTTTCCAATCATTTGGAACCCTCCGTTCCTCTAGAGACTTGCGGTACACGGCTGTTAGAAGGGGGGCAAGTCATTTCGCGTACTCTGTGTAGAATCAAATTGATATCCCGTCAGGTCCAGTGGACTTTCCTCTGTTGAGTGATTCCAGTTGCTTTTCTATTCCTTGGACACTTATTTCGATGTCAGCCATTTTTTCGTTTGTGCGTGGATTTAGAGAAGGAACTGCAGTGCGGTCTTCCTCTGTGAAACAGCTTTGGAAAAAGGTATTTAGTATTTCAGCTTTACGCGTGTCGTCCTCTGTTTCAATGTCATCATCATCCCGGAGTGTCTGGATATGCTGTTTCGAGCCACTTACTGATTTAACGTAAGACCAGAACTTCCTAGGATTTTCTGTCAAGTCTGTACATAGAATTTTACTTTCGAATTCACTGAACGCTTCTCGCATAGCCCTCCTTACGCTAACTTTGACATCGCTTAGCTTCTGTTTGTCTGAGAGGTTTTGGCTGCGTTTAAACTTGGAGTGAAGCTCTCTTTGCTTTCGCAGTAGTTTCCTAAGTTTGTTGTTGTACCACGGTGGGTTTTTCCCGTCCCTCACAGTTTTACTCGGCACGTACCTGTCTAAAACGCATTTTACGATTGCCTTGAACTTTTTCCATAAACACTCAACATTGTCAGTGTCGGAACAGAAATTTTCGTTTTGATCTGTTAGGTAGTCTGAAATCTGCCTTCTATTACTCTTGCTAAAGAGATAAACCTTCCTCCCTTTTTTTATATTCCTATTAACTTCCATATTCAGGGATGCTACAACGGCCTTATGATCACTGATTCCCTGTTCTGCACTTACGGAGTCGAAAAGTTCGGGTCTATTTGTTATCTGTAGGTCCAAGATGTTATCTCCACGAGTCGGTTCTCTGTATAATTGCTCGAGGTAATTTTCGGATAGTGCACTCAGTATAATGTCACTCGATGCTCTGTCCCTACCACCCGTCCTAAACATCTGAGTGTCCCAGTCTATATCTGGTAAATTGAAATCTCCAGCTAAGACTATAACATGCTGAGAAAATGTATGTGAAATGTATTCCAAATTTTCTCTCAGTTGTTCTGCCACTAACGCTGCTGAGTCGGGAGGTCGGTAAAAGGAGCCAATTATTAACCCAGCTCGGTTGTTGAGTGTAACCTCCACCCATAATAATTCACAGGAACTATCCACTTCTACTTCACTACAGGATAAACTACTACTAACAGCGACGAACACTCCACCACCGGTTGCATGCAATCTATCCTTCCTAAACACCATCTGTACTTTTGTAAAAATTTCGGCAGAATTTATCTCTGGCTTAAGCCAGCTCTCTGTACCTATAACGATTTCAGCTTCGGTGCTTTCTATCAGCACTTGAAGTTCCGGTACTTTACCAACGCAGCTTCGACAGTTTACAATTACAATACCGATTGCTGCTTGGTCCCCGCATGTCCTGGCTTTGCTCCGCGCCCTTTGAGGCTGTTGCCCTTTCTGTACTTGCCCGAGGTCATCTAACCTAAAAAACCGCCCAGTCCACGCCACACAACCCCTGCTACCCGTGTAGCCGCTTGCTGCGTGTAGTGGACTCCTGACCTATCCAGCGGAACCCGAAACCCCACCACCCTATGGCGCAAGTCGAGGAATCTGCAGCCGACATGGTCGCAGAACCGTCTCAGCCTCTGATTCAGACCCTCCACTCGGCTCTGTACCAAAGGTCCGCAGTCAGTCCTGTCGACGATGCTGCAGATGGTGAGCTCTGCTTTCATCCCGCTAGCGAGACTGGCAGTATTCACCAAATCAGATAGCCGCCGGAAGCCAGAGAGGATTTCCTCCGATCCATAGCGACACACATCATTGGTGCCGACATGAGCGACCACCTGCAGATGGGTGCACCCTGTACCCTTCATGGCATCCGGAAGGACCCTTTCCACATCTGGAATGACTCCCCCCGGTATGCACACGGAGTGCACATTGGTTTTCTTCCCCTCTCTTGCTGCCATTTCCCTAAGGGGCCCCATTACGCGCCTGACGTTGGAGCTCCCAACTACCAGTAAGCCCACCCTCTGCGACCACCCGGATCTTGCAGACTGAGGGGCAACCTCTGGAACAGGACAAGCAGCCATGTCAGGCCGAAGATCAGTATCAGCCTGAGACAGAGCCTCCTAGGTATTATTCGGCAGCTACTCCTTCCGGTGATTAGTTACCACTAATATAACCGACCTATAGTTGATTTTTCGTTTATTTATGTACAATGCGTCATATTTTCTACGTATGGAGTCAACTACCAGTCCCTATATAAATTATCGATCCTTCGGAATCTTAGTACAGTGTAACAGTCCTTTGGCGTTTCTACGAACCTATAGACAACTGCGTCATCTGTAAACAGCCTCCGATGTTATCCATCAGATCAGTAATATATAAATTAATGCAAATTAGCGTATAAGCATGGACATTTGTAAGAGAATTAACATTGTCATTTGGAAAAGTTGTGTACAGTGTATATGCAATAGTGTGAGATCCAGTATACTGATAAATGCAGTCAAATGGTATTAAATTTGACGTCAGTAGCGCAGTATGCAACAAGTCATGAACGAGTCAGGCGGTAAAGAGTGGAACTCGATATAAAGGCAGTCGGCTCTGTGTGGTGTTAGAGTGTGCATACTTACCTTTCCTGCAGGTAGTAAACAGATACCACAGTGATTATGCATTTGGTGTACATAAACTGTGACTGTTTCAACGACACGTGGAAAAATGTTATCATGTTCTGACGGTTCGCCTTCTTTATTTCTTCGTTGATTGTCCTCGGTGTCGACCTACTGCATTGCTACATTGGCAGGAAAATTGGGTGTGGAAGTACAACACTGACTACTTTTAAATGATGTATCCGACAGGTTGCACATTTGCGTTTCACAGTAATTTACTTTCACTGTTCACAACCCCTGCTGCAATAGTTTACTCTTGAACATCTACGAGTAGTAGAAACCTAACCACGAAGTTCACAGTTCTTGAAGAATAGAAAGGTACCTGTGGAGCAGACACTGTCATTGTTTTAACACACGGCCTAATTGGTTAACACTTATTTCACAGTTAAGTTGAAGCATTGTTGTTTTTCTAACCAACACAGGAGTCTCATCTGAAACTCGGACGTGGGCTGACTGTCTCGGGACCAAAAATTGGGCCCTTATATATCCACAAAATAATAGGTACTGACTCATCACATTGTTCGATGTTTTATTTACAGAAATTACAATTAAAACTTAATTCATTAAATTAACGGAATACATCGAAAAATTCCGTCTTTTTAACAGTTTCTTCCACTACAGTAGTTAGGCCGAATTATTTGTTTAAATGATGAAATTAAAAATATAAGTACGAAAATAATACTTTGGACAAAACTGTTAATTACTTTAGAAGTAATTAAGAGCTGGCTTTGCTAACATATTTTCGAATGGAGCCAAATAGGTCCTTTAAGAATACTATTAATTGTTCCTCCAAATGTTTATACTTCGTACAGAATTTATATTTGTTTATACGTCAAAAATAAAATTTAATTTACGAAACACTTACTGATTTTACCCTATAACAAAAGATTCTAACTAGGCATAGTCAAAATAAATTAGAAAATCAATTACATACATAAAACTAAGCACAATATTAGATCTTTGTGTTATATTCTTTAAAACTGAGGGTCAGCCTTTCTCTTTCATGAAAATGCAGATTACACTCATGTATGTTAATAGTAATTAGTTAAAAATGAAAAACGAATTTAAGAAGGCAGATGGCAAAACAAGAGGGAAAGTAAAAAATATCCCAGCTTGTTTTGTCTCATCGTGAAGAAAACACAAAAATCTTTGCGTACAGGCAAATGGGACTCTCTAACCGTGAATTGCCAAAAAATTTTAAACCGTTCAAATACGGTGACTGGTAATTCCGTTAAATTGTGCGCACGATAGGGACAGAACGGAAAATATGGGCGAAGCGGAAAATTGTCTCAGGCATCGAAACGGTTACTTTTGCGTAAACCAACAGCTATAAACCGTTATTCTTCTCAGCTTTTTGCTGATTCGCAGCTGCCAGTAACTGCCAGACGAGTACGAGTAATTTTGTGAGATGAAAATATCTAGCATTCAAGAAATGACTGCAGAAGCCTGCTCTATCACCCAGACATAAACAGACTCGATTGGGGTTCCCTGATGAACGCATGTCATGTACTTGAGAATGGGATAAAATGATCATCAGCGGAGACAAGAAGTTTTGTTTAGATGGTCCGGATGGATTTCAGTATGTTTCACATGATCTGATAACAGAGCAGCAGGTAAGAAGGAGCAGGAATTTTGGTGGTGGAAGTGTTATGGTTTGGGCAGCCTTCTACACTAAGGGTAAATCAGCGTTGCTTGGGTTAAAGCTAGAGTGAACTCTAATATTTACACTGAGATGCTAGAACAGAATGCATTGGAATGTATGAGGACCTAGGGGACGAAAGTCTACTGTTTCGACAAGGTTTCTATCGCAACAATAAAGTGGTTTGAAGATAAAGATATCGATGTCCATCCAAGGCCTGTAAGTAGCCTGGATTTGAGCCCCGTAGAAAACGTTTGGGAAATACTTAGAAGACGCGTTTACTGCAATGGAAGGCAATTTGAGACCCCATGTGATCTGAAACGAGCGATACGAGAAGAGTGGGACACAATCTCACTACAAGAACTACAAATCCTAAGGCCCGCCACACACGTTCCGGTATACGTGTCAGGTAATCCTGTACAGGTCACCTGTACAGGTAAACCGGAGCGTGTGTGCCAGTCGGTTCAGGCCAAACTGTACAGGCATAGCGACCTGCGCAGGTGACCGGAGAAGAATCAAAATTCAATTCTTTCTACCTGCGCAGGCGTGTAGACCTGAGAGTGTGTATGAGTCACTCCGGCACGCCTGTACAGGTGTATGGTTAGCTGGGCCTAGCTCCTTGAGTAGAGAGCGCCCGTTGTCTTTGTATTTACGTGCACAACAGAACAGTGTTAACTAGTGACTACATGCGCGGTACTGCTCAACTCTTCTACTCAACATGTCAAATCGGAAACGGAACCAAGTGATAGAAGAGTTTATCGAAATGTATCGGTTGGAGCCTTGTCTGTGGCAGGTGAAAAGTAAAGAGTACCACGACCGTGAAAAGAGAGACGCAGCCTATGAACGACCTGTTATTAAATTGAAGGAGTTAGAACCCGACGCTAAAAAGCAATCTGTAGCGAAAAAAATAAATAATTTAAGAAGTAATTTACGTAAAGAAAAGAAGAAACGTTAAATGTTAATGAAATCTGGAGCTTCAACAGACAACATCTACATACAAAAATTGTGGTACTTAGATTTGTTCGATTTTCTTGGCGATCAAGATACTCCTTGTGCGTCTGTGTCAAACTTGGATGACGAGGATGGATGTGAGATCGATGAAGTAAGTACTCTAATTATTTATAATACTCATACAATTTATTTAATTAAACTACATTTTGTATTTACAAATGGAAATGTTATATTTAGAGTCCACATTTTTTATTAATATTAATGGAAAATGTTTTTACTGTATGAATTAATAACATACTGCGGCCAAACTTCTTCTTTTAGTATATTTTTTGTTTCGATGAACCCTATTGTCTTGCCATGGAACTTTGCCTTCATTCATGAAGTATGAAGTGAACCCATTTCTAAGCTGTTTAGCGGCAGACGTTATGTTCCCGTGGTTCTGACGTTTCAGCGCGATCATATTTGTTTCCGAAGTATCCAAAACTGTAATGGCAGTAGTTCCTTCGTACGTCTCCTGATAGGTACTGTTTGGAGGAGCGTGAAAGCCTGGATGTTGTTCCATCAAAAAATTATGCAATGCACAAGTTTCCATCACCACTTTCATTATGTTCTCTGGTTCCAAATTGATTTGTGGATGGAGTACACGAAATCGGGATGCAAGTATTCCAAAACAATTTTCGACAACGTGTCTTGCTCTTGAAATGCGGTAGTTGTAAATTCGTTTACTAGCTGAATCTAGTTGCGCTTGTCGAAAAGGCTTCCTAATATTAAGTGTAAGAGGAAAGGCATCATCAGCTACAAAAACATAAGGGACATTTTCGAAATTTTCTGTAACATTGCATGGCTCTAGAAGTTAGAGCTCATTAATCTCTAACTTTTCATAAAATTTACTATTCTGAAGAGCGCCTCCATCAGAAACACGTCTATTAGTTCCAAAATTCAAGAGAAGGAACCGATTGGTAGCATCCACTAATGCAAGAAGTACCAAGCCTTTGTAGTTGAAGTAAAAAGATCCGGAATTCGCTGGGGGAACTATGTCTATATGTTTACCGTCCATGGCACCAAGACAACGTGGGAAATTCCATCTGCCTTCAGATGTTTTAGTAATAACTTTCCATTTCTCAGCCGAGTCAGGAAACTGAAACAACAACAAATTAATAATATTGTTTTACAATGTGGATGTATAGCGGTGTTGATTGCAACAGGCTTTATAAATTTACTGTTATAAGCAAAATGAAAATAACATTTAAAATAATACAAAACCAATGCTTGTTTAAAAAGTTTGGTTATAAAGAAAATAATAAACAGAATTTCAAAATACTACAGTGAAACTATCTGTTTAATAGTTTTTAAAGAAGGATTGTGTTGCTTTTATCTTATAGTTTTGTCTTATTTTAAATTATATTCCTGATATAAAAAATAAAACCAGAGTAAATGACTTTTAGGGTCTAATAATATGCTTCTTTCAGGATGGAATCGATGATGTTGCTCCACAGAGTGAGAGATCATTTTAAAATTCCTTCGCCCCAAGATGACAGGTATGATCTACTGGGAAAATCTATTGCAATGAGAATGAGGACACTGGGAAAAACGACAGTGTCTGATTGTTGAAAAAAGAATCAGTGATCTCCTATATGAAGCTGAAATGGGAATGCTTAACGTGCCCACGAGTTCATACAGCTCCGAATATCTAACCAGTCCCAGCTCAAGTACGAGCTCACCAAGTCCTACCGCAGCTACTTCGTATGATCAGTTTACGCAACAAACAGCGCCTGCAGAATTCGTAACCAATCAAGAGCTTCCACTTCCACATTCAGAAGCTTCTTACTTAGCTACCTATACTAATATTTGATTTTTGGGAATTTTTAATTTTTCTATGGCTTTAATTGGCGAATAATACCAAATTTTCAATTATTTTCGAATTTCATGTATTATTCATTATTATGCTTCAGTTGAAATTTTGTCTTTGAATTGCAAAAAGAGTTACTAAGAATAAAAGAATTAAAAAATGTTTTTGTTTATTATATATACCTGAAGATACACTCCTTTCATCACATGTCTCTGGAATTATTTTACCAAGAGCTTGGGGAGATATTATAGTACAATATTTGAGACATTCATACGATCGACCCGTTGCAAGAAACCTCAGAGTAGCTTTCAGTCTCTCATGGGCAGAAATAGAAGTTCTCATAGCTGTATTTTTCCTATGTATTAAAGGAGTCACAAGCGACAATGTTTGGTAGACATCTTCGTATGAGTGTATTCATTTCTCTTTGTAAACAACTCTTTATACCACGTTTTTCGTTTTTGCTTCCTTTTACACTTCGTGGCCACTAACAAACCGACGAACGCGATCGCGTCGTCTTCTTGTCTGCTCGCCATTCCTCGACTGAGTTGAAATCTTAAGGTTTACCGTAGCGCGTGTGTGCTCCAGCCTGCACAGGTATACCTTCCCGGTATACATGTGCAGGTTTACCTGACAGGTATACCGGAACGTGTGTGGCGGACGTAGCAAAATCAATGCCGAAGAGAATTTTTAAAATAATTAGAAGAACAGAGGTTGGATAAAGTACTAACAATGCAAAACCACAACAGTGAGTGAGTGCCTTTACACCAAATGCAAGCACCTTATTTTGTTACTTGTGTAATTCCGTCATGATTGTTTGTGTCTGCTACTTTCACAATAAATTTGTTAAATATATATGCTTTAGACATTGTATATTACTTTCGCAGGAACCCTGCGTCTATATTGATTTCCACTGCTGTATTGCGAACATACTTCCTTGAGGAACTCCTCGAACTGTATCAGTCGATTTTGTTACATTAAGAGCGAAGTGTTGAATTGTGTCCGCAAAAAGACCTGGACCCAATCTCAAATCTAGTCCGCAACTTGGTAAGTTAGTATTTTGTTTACTAAATGACAGTGTGAAACTTTATCAAACGCCTTTCTGAAGTAAAAAAAACACCTGGGAGACGTTGTCAACGGCGCCCAGCATCTCATGCACGAACAGAACCCTAATCATACAATTACACAATACTGAGATACTTCAGTAGAGTGCGCTATGGGAAATCCAACAGAACGTGTCGAGAAAGTTAGAAAACACTTGGTGCATCTCCTTGCCTTCTCCGGTACTGTCTCGTATATCACGTACCGGCAAAAATACGAGAATTACCGAGCCGTGTCCTTCTGGCGACGCCTGCCAGTGAGAGTGGTTATCCTTGTTCACTGGTCAATATTTGAGTTGTCGCCTCCTGCATCATCTCCAGCGCTGCGTGCGGCAAGTGCGTTGTCGGGCTCTTTCTTACACGAGAAAGCCGGCGATTAGCATGTCGGGAGAGTCGCGCAGGTATTGAGAAACTGACGCAGTCGGGCTACAACTCACGCACCTGTGTGTTTGCTGCGTCTCGGGGGGCGTGGAAGGCCCTCAGGACAGGTGAAAGCTCAGCTGCTCACTGTCGTCGCTGGTATTCCACTACAAGGGGGAGACGTACAGGCAGCCTAGAGCGTAAAGAGCGTGGATCTGTCTCGTACATCTACTTCGAATGAGATCAAGAAATCACATATCATACAGGCGCTTTCCAAACTCTCTTCTACTGACTAATCTTCAATTTCATATACTCTGAAGATGGGCAAAGTCGTTCTTTTCTCGGACCCATTCCTTATGATATAGTTCTTCTTACTGAACTGGTTCCATGAACTATGTCAAATCAACTACATGATCATTTTCAATGTTAAAGTACCAAAAAATAAGAGCATTTATGAATAATATAAGAACACTAATAAATCAAAAAACAAAATTTACTGTCTATAACAAATTAATTACCTTTAGGAACAAACCTCGTGTGCGTATTTCTAAGACAATTTTTTCTACATGCAGTCTTTTCGTCAGGATGGGCTGAACGCTTTCAATTTCAACGTACAGTCGGTTCCACGAGGAAGTCCACGTCGTTATCCGTATGAAATAAGCCACTATTCTAAACATATGTTTACGTGAAAATAAACGTTATTACTATTTGCACAATTACCTAATAGTTAATCTAATAGCCGCCATTATCGATTGTAGCATGGCTCCTGTTTGGCATGCTTTTCAACAGATTTTCTGCATATTTTGTCGGTAACGATCTCCATGTCGTCCTGATTTTATATATGTCAGCTGCTCCAAAAATACATATTGGCTTTTTCTTGTGCAACTGACTGCAAGCATTTACTTAAGAATCTCTCTCTCTCTCTCTCTCTCTCTCTCTCTCTCTCTGTGTGTGTGTGTGTGTGTGTGTGTGTGTGTGTGTTGTAACTTCCCCGGAGAATTTTGAAATGACAATCATTAAATGTTAATGGGAATAGAGCCAAGTGTAACCTTCCCGCAAAACTGAAAGATAATTTTTAAATGTGAATAGACATCGCGCTAAGTGTAACCTTCCCACAAAAATATGAAAATGAAAAGAATTGAATAAGAATTGCAAATAGAGCCAAATGTTAGCTTCCCACAGTAATGAAACTCAATGATAATAAAAATGTGAAAAAATGTTAAGTCCCCACAAAATTAACGTTAAGATCAACCTGATAAATTAATTCTGGGAGGAAAAGCAAGGGAAATATTGTTTCAATTGTAATGATTATTTTCTTAAAAAGATTGTTTTGAGAACAAAATTATTATTGGGGCAATTCTTTAACAAATTAATTACAGTTAATATACATTACATTATCAGATGTGCGCAATGCTGCTTCATTACCTTATTTAAAAAAAATATACCTCGTTCCGAACCTTGACCAGAGACCCATGTCGACGCCCGCCGACTCCTCACACACAACTCCGACTGTCTCTCGCGCGCTACTAGCACGAACGAACTACATGCTCTCGCGACTCGCTACGTACAACTGCCTCGCAACTGAACTCTCGCGCGGTCAAGCGCAGACTAGAAACGATAAATAACTCTCTGGTCAGAGATTCTGTCATGCCTCGCCATCGCTGCTACTGAATACATACGTGTTTCATAACCCTCCACTGGGGGGGGCAAAAATTTGGCAGCGATGGTGAGTCATTTGGACTTGCCATGAGCAACAAATTTTTTCGTAACTAATTAACTTTACAATTACATCATATATACAGATATAGAACATGAAGGAAATATGGTGCACATGCATCAAGTACAAAACATATTAGACAATGACAAAATGTGAGTACAAAAGAAATGACATAAGTGCACACGCACTGAAAAACTCTTTAGCATTTTCACAACAAATAAACATAATGGCAAAAAAAATCGTGTTGATAAGTGACATAAGTGCACATGTAATGCAGTTCAGCAAATTGAAAAAAAATGTATAACCCATGAATATAAATGATATTAGCAAAATATGATTTTCACTATGTTACAAGAATTAGGATAGGAAAGGGAAGGATTGCATCATGGTTGTAGCACTTTAGGTTGCACGCAGCTGCACTGAAAGTCCATATCTTTCCACAGAAGTACAACACCAAGTGAGACAATTTGAAGTTCTTTTCCCAGAAGTATTTATCAGCGTAGCCAAGACACTGAAATGTCGTAGTAATATTCCATGTTTTCACTTTGGCAGTACATTAGGTACACCAACCAGTGGGACCATAATAACGTCTCCATCGCTCACGGTGGTGGACAGCATGTCGTGTCAACACCACGCTCTTACAAGGCACACCAACGTAGAATTAGTGCAAAAACCAAATATAGTGCTCCATGATCAGGAGGATGTACAGGACAAATGGATATTGCAGTAATTCAGGGTAGTGAGGTCAGAAGGTGAAGGACATTAAGTCACATACTAGTCTTCATTAGGAATTACATTAGTAGTTTGCGGCATTCATAGCCCAGTTATTGAACATTTCTGTACCATGTATGTAGTATTACAGAAAAATGTTCATGAATTGTTTTACATAGAATATTTGCACCCATTCTCTAATTACAAATCATCAGAAGTCATTACTTAAAACAGGAGGTAGTCAATAATAATGTTGATACTCAAACATTGGTCATCCCAATACAGTCATCATTTCTCAGTTACAAAGCATTATTAATTAGTAGCATTCCAGTTACAAAGCATTATTAATTAATCATTTGTCATTTCAATATAGTAATAATCAGTAGCCTTCTTTTCCTAGTTACAAAGCATTATTAAATAATCATCCCAATACACTCATCATTTCTCAGTTACAAAGCATTATTAATTAGTAGCATTCCAGTTACAAAGCATTATTAGTAGTTCTTTCTAGTTACAAAGCATTGGTCATCTCAATACAGTAATTAGTAGTATTTTCCTAGTTACAAAGCATTATTAGTAGTTCTTTCTAGTTACAAAGCATTGGTCATCTGAATACAGTAATTAGTAGTATTTTCCTTTTTTTTATTTTATTTTTTTATTTTTAGGTGACATATTATTCATAGCTGATCAGCATTACTCAGAACTCTCTTAAACTGGTATCAATATTTGGGACTGGTAATACATTTTTTTTGTTAGCAATGCATTGCGTTGGATAATTATAGGGGAAAGCAAGAGAGAAAAATTTGCTTCTGGGTTGTTGGTGTAAATGAAAATGTGTAACATCATTCGTCATAAGTCAGCTGTGGCAAGATTATGAAACAAGTAGAGTATATGTAATCACATTCATAGATGACATAGATTTAATGAACAACTGCTTATAGCACATTAATTTCATAAATAATTTCTCCTGCAAAAATATATAAAAATGGATTATTAAGCTGAAAGAAGAAACGCATTTTATGCTGAAAAGTAGTGAACTTCGAATTAACAGGTAGTGAAATGTGTATAAAAATGTGTTCCATAGCTGTCCTTTCCAAAACCTTCCGTCATTATACTATGCAATATAACATCTGCTGTCGAAGCGAACTGCAACAAATACTTAAATAACTACATAGCATAAATACATAACTTCAACAATATCCTCATCTGTAAAGAAAAAACTTCATTATCCATCACTTCATTACTTATATTATCATAACTCCATTATTATCATCACCTGTAAAGAAAAACTTCATTATCCATAGTAGCATATTCTTCATCATTATTCATCAGCATTCATTTCATCTGCAAAAAAATCACTTCATTATTCATTACATAACTATTCCTTATCTCTAGCATATTTCATCACTAAAACTAAGATGTGTAGTTCTGTCTGACAGCCTGCATCAATCGCCTTGTATTCTGAAAGAAAAAATTAGTTAAGACTGCTATTCTACGATGTGTATAGTATATTCTTGTTAATGCTTGTTAATTCTGATCCATTTACTCTTCCTCATAAGGTTTTTGCATCTTCTTTCGTTTATTCCGTAGGTGAAATTCCCATTTCTGTTTAATTTATTTCCTTTACACGTTATTTCTTTCTGAAAATGATGAACAAAGGTTAATGTCGTGCATTTACATCATATACTCACTAAATAATGACTGGTTTATGGTAACATAACTAAGCATACAGCATAACATGACAGAAAACGTAATATGTCAAAGATATTGACAGTGTTCAGATGCAAAAATGTACACAGAATATCACAATGCAGCAGCAAAAAAAAAAAAAAAAATGTAAAACAGTCATGATGTTGAAATATCATAGGGCAAAAAATGTTAAAGTCAACTGGTGTTTGTTATATCTTAACCATTTCATAGTGCATACAAACAAAACATGAAACAATCATAAGAAGGACAAAATGTGACGTTCGTTGTGTTCAGCTTGTATGTTGTGTGGTTAATAAAGGCGAGAATTAAAGACTTTAATGGAGAGAAAATTTAATAAAAATTGATATGTCACTAGATAACATTGCATAATTATTCATAAGATACGTAAGTTTCTCTAAAAAGAAATGTGCACAGTATGATATGTAACGACAAGAAGAGCGACCTACTAACCTTACCTTGCCGGGCACTTGCCAAGAAAAAATACGATACTCATCAGTAAATAGTCACATAAATATAATTGCATAAGTGGTCATAAAATGTGTAAGTTCATCTGAAAAAATGTGCACGGTCTGATGTGTAACGACAAGAAGAGCGACCTGCTAACCTTACCTTGCCGAGCACTTGCCAAGAAAAAATACGATACTCATCAATAAGTAGTCATGTGAATATAATTGCAGAAATAGTCATAAAATGTGTAAATGGCATCATAGCATGTTAAATCATAAAGTGTCTTCATTCAATAAAGGGTTTAATGTTAAAGACATGGTGGTTGCCTTTACTTTTTCTGGTTCTCAGAGTTTCGACATGTACTACATTGGGGTGAGGAATGCTGCGAATCCGATATGGACCTGCGTATAGAAGTTCAAATTTACTGCACTTACCTTTTATTTTGCTGGATAAATAGTGTGTACGTACTAATATCTTCTGTCCAATGTAAAAGTCTCGGCGTGTACAAACCTGTTTTTGCTGTGTTCTCCGGCGCTCTGCGGCACGTTTGATGTTGTTCAGTGCAATGTCAATTATTTCACGATGTCGTAATCGACGAGATGTAGGAAAATTTACTAATTCTGTAATCTTGTTTGGTGGTTCAACATTTTTCAGTATAACAGACGGAGATAGCATAGTGGATTCATTTGGAATGGAATTAATTACATCTTGGAATGAGAATATGTGTGTGTCCCAATCAATATGTCTTTTGTGGCAGAATATTCTACACAGGTTACCAATTTATTTCATTAATCGTTCACAGGGGTTCGAAGAAGCATGGTACTTGGATATATGGATCGGAGAAATGTTTCTAGCTCGTAACATGCGTGTCCATATAGCAGATCGAAACTGTGATCCATTGTCGGAAATTACTTTCAATACATGCCCTACATGAAATAGAAAATGTTTTACAAATGCCTTCGAAACAGTTTTAGCAGTAGCTTTGCGTAACGGAGTGAAAGTAACAAATTTTGAAGTGAGTGCAACAGCGACAAAGATGTAGCAAAAACCTCTATTAGTTCTGGGAATCGGACCAAAAATGTCTACAGCGGCCATATGTCTCAATTTAACAGGTACAATGGGATATAATGGAGGAATATGTGAAGTCGTGTCTGACTTAGCTTTCTGGCAAATTTTACATGACACTAAAACTCGTCGTATACGTTTCTCCATGTTGGTAAAATAACAGTTCTGTCTCAGTATAAGAAAACATTTTCTGGCTCCGTAATGTGCGTAACTTAAATGAGTATACCATATTAATTTGTTAACCAGTTCGTCAGGAATGCATAATAACCAATTGTTGCTGTCAGGATGAGAGCGGCGAAATAGAATGTCATTGCGTACAGTGTAATGATTTCTAATCGTAACATTATTCTTATTTTGCCAAAGGTGTTTAATTTATTTCCACACATTGTCTTTACTTTGCTCTTTTGCTATGTCCTGTAATGACGACGAAATAAAATTTTCAAATGCAACTTGTTGGATGTACATTACGCTGAAATTTGCTTTGCAGAAGTTGGTTGCGATGTCTTGCTGATTGTTGCTGAGAGAACGGGATAGTGCGTCTGCTATAATATTTTGTGTGCCGGGAATGTGAACAATTGTAAAATTAAATTCCTGTAAATAAAGTTTCCATCTGCTTAATCTATCGTGTGTGAATTTAGCTGAAAGTAAGAATTGTATCGCTTTGTGGTCTGTGTAAACGGTGGTATGTCTGCCATAAAGAAAGTGCCTAAATCTCGTAAAAGCCCATACAACACATAATGTTTCCAATTCTGTATCGGAATAATTTCGTTCTGCAGGTGACAGAATGCGGCTTGCAAATGCTATGTTTTTGATTACTGTAGAGCCATCTTCTTCAATTTCCTGAAAAATATGTACGCCTAAAGCGGTGTTGGAACTGTCGGTGGCAATGGAAAAATTTCTGCTAAGATCTGTGTGCGATAAAAGTGGTGTATTCAACAAAGCATGTTTCAAATAACATTCTCGTGAACAAAATTCTGTGTGTCAAAAGTACTGTTTGCGTTACTGGAATATGCAACCTGTACTGTGTCTGGTCAAATTCTATCGTACGTGCTGTTATTTACGGGAGGATGCTGTGGCATATCCACTATATGAACTGTTCTGTTATTTCTTCCTGACGTATTACGCTATGGATGACACCTATTGTCTGGTTCATTCATGATAATATGCTGTTGCTGATGTTCTTGCTGCTGAAAAGATCGACTGTTATTAAATGTACGCTGAAAATTGTGCTCATTAATTTTACGTCTGTCATGATAGTCATTTCTATACGGTGCATTTGCGATAGGAATTGAAATAGTGTGTTTTCTGTACGTAGTTGTTCCTTTGCTGCCGTGCGTTACTATTTGTTGTACCAGGGACTATACGTCCACGCGGCGAAACATTAAAGTTAGGTCGACCTCGCAGACTGCATTGTTGGTTACGTATGCTAAGCGGCTGACTTTCATGCTGTTGTGGTGAAAAACATCTATTGTTACCAAAATGCATTCGCTGTTACTAATAATTTTACACATACTGATGATTACGATTTTTATCTGTTATTAATATTACGGCGATAGTTGTCATTTCGGAAGTGTCTAAAGAGAAATGTCACTTTCGGTAAAATTTGTCACATCGGGTTTTCATTACATGTTTCTTAATTCTAGATAGAGCAATAGTTAAAGAGCTGTTTTGATAGATATAAAGGATAGTAGAAGAGAAGGCAGCAGTGCAGAAAACTAAAGATGAAACAGCACTACTACAGCTCGGGGCCCTATGCGCGCTACGGCACATATTCATTAAAGTATAATGAATCCCCTGAGGTCTATTACGCGCTGCAAATACATTTCAGCTTTTGTGTTATAGGCAATGGCGGTAAAAATTCAGAAATAAATTGCTGTATCCATGCTAACTCCAATTTCTGCATTATAGGCAATGTTGATGAAAATACAGTACAATAGCAAATTGTCGTATCAGGTTCCAAGCTAGTTTCTGCATTACAGGTAATAGCGGTGAAAGTACAAAAATAAATTGTCTTATACAGTGCAAAACGTGTATCTGTGCTCTGTCATTATTAAATTCCTTAGATTTTCTTACGGATAAAAATTGCTCGTAATCTACGTTCTCGTCACTGAATTTGAGAACACGTTCAGGTTTGTGTGAGAATCTGTTTGTCTGTGTCATTTCGTACTTCAAGTTGCGTAGCTTTTCAGATTTTAAGTCGCGTACCTTTTCGGATTTTAAGTCGCGTAGTCTCTGTAAATTGTTTAAGTTGCACTGGCTGTACGAGTGTGAGAAATGTTCGTAGCGTGGCGTATTCTGTGACGTATTGGTGACGGCAATAGTTTTCATTTCTGTTACTTTAATACTCTCGTCAATTTGGTTGTTCTGTTCATTAAGGTTGTCGTGTTTTTCGTTCGGCTGTTTAAGACTTTCAGAAAATTCTTTGTTCCATTCTCTAAATTGTTCGTGCTGTTCATCGAGTTTTTTGAGTAAGTTGTCTTGTTGTTTCTTGATTTGTAGTAATATTGCTATAATTTGATCCTCAGTAACTTTGCCTACTCTATTCTCTGTGCTGTTTGAGGGTGGATCTAGAATAGTCTCGCTTTCTGTAACCATTTGGTTATTCTGAGATTTACAAAAAGGTTTGCCAGTCGAATGTGCACTGTCAGTCACTATTTCGGAATTAAATGAATCCGTCGTACTTTCAGTACACTGTCGATTTTTATTAGAAAAATTTGTCTGTACGTTACTTGAATTTTTCAAACCGGGTGTGTTAAGCTGGGCAGCGCTCATTACAATAGGGCGCCCCGCGTCATCAATTGTCGTCAAATTAACAGAGGACACAATTGAGTTCGTTTGTTCATCATTAAGATAAAAATCATCATAGGTGGTTGGAACGCACTGATTGTCAGTGAACGCAGGATTGTCATCATTACACTGCGTGTCACTAGTACTATTGGTGAAGTTATTTAAGTCGGTAATTTCATTCATTATACTTCACAGTCTTTCGCGGCATTTTTACAATAGACACAATTATTCACAAATGAAATAAGCACAATGCAAGAAGCAACAAACACAAATACAACAGAGCAACGAATTGCCGATGATCTGAGGAAAGAAAGTCATAAAATTAGTAAAAGCGTTGCGCCAAATGCTAATTATATTAAGTAAATAAGAGCAAATATCTGACTACTTTTCAGAAGATTCTCAAAGAAATACGATCCTGGACCGGATGTCGCCAAGTGTAACTTCCCCGGAGAATTTTGAAATGACAATAACTAAATGTTAATGGGAATAGAGCCAAGTGTAACCTTCCCGCAAAACTGAAAGATAATTTTTAAATGTGAATAGACATCGTGCTAAGTGTAACCTTCCCACAAAAATATGAAAATGAAAAGAATTGAATAAGAATTGCAAATAGAGCCAAATGTTAACTTCCCACAGTAATGAAACTCAATGATAATAAAAATGTGAAAAAATGTTAAGTCCCCACAAAATTAACGTTAAGATCAACCTGATAAATTAATTCTGGGAGGAAAGCAAAGGAAATATTGTTTCAATTGTAATGATTATTTTCTTAAAAAGATTGTTCTGAGAACAAAATTATTATTGGGGCAATTCTTTAACAAATTAATTACAGTTAATATACATTACATTATCAGATGTGCGCAATGCTGCTTCATTACCTTATTTAAAAAAAATATACCTCGTTCCGAACCTTGACCAGAGACCCATGTCGATGCCCGCCGACTCCTCACACACAACTCCGACTGTCTCTCGCGCGCTACTAGCACGAACGAACTACATGCTCTCGCGACTCGCTACGTACAACTGCCTCGCAACTGAACTCTCGCGCGGTCAAGCGCAGACTAGAAACGATAAATAACTCTCTGGTCAGAGATTCTGTCATGCCTCGCCATCGCTGCTACTGAATACATACGTGTTTCAGTGTGTGTTCAAATGGTTCAAATGGCTCTGAGCACTATGGGACTCAACTGCTGAGGTCATTAGTCCCCTAGAACTTAGAACTAGTTAAACCTAACTAACCTAAGGACACCACAAACATCCATGCCCGAGGCAGGATTCGAACCTGCGACCGTAGCGGTCTTGCGGTTCCAGACTGCAGCGCCTTTAACCGCACGGCCACTTCGGCCGGCTCAGTGTGTGTGTGTGTGTGTGTGTGTGTGTGTGTGTGTGTGTGTGTGTGTGTGTGTGTTCGATCGGATTTGCATCCGGAGACATTGCAGGCTAATCTATCGTGGACACCTTATTGTCTTTTTTTCCACGCTGTACAAAGACGGCTGCGATGTTTCGGATCATTGTCCTCTTGAAGCACCAGTTCGAACCAAATAGCTTCTTAACGGACCTCAGAAGGCATTTTTGACAAATATACTACATTTCTTCAGCATTTAGATTGGGTGTAAATAAGTGCAAATAGCCAACAAAATTGCAACGGATAAAACAAAACACTCAACTCTCACTCCGTTTACCTACACATTGTACAGAAGGGCATTGACTGCAGAACCGAGATCACAACCAGAGATGTCGCTGAGGATGCACCACTGCCCCACATCGAACCAAGGGTTATTGTGCGGTTTGACCCCCAGTGGACGGACCCGCCCGGGAACGTCTCATACCAGACGAGTGTAATCCCAAATGTTTGCGTGGTAGAGTAATTATGGTGTTCGCATACGTGGAGACAGTGTTTGGGCATCAATCGCCGACTGAGGCGGAATAAGGGGAACCAGCCCGCATTCCCCGAGGCAGATGGAAAACCGCCTTAAAAACCATCCACAGAGTGGCCGGCACATCAGACCTCGACACTAATCCGCCGGGTAGATTCGTGCCGGGGCCCGGCAAGCCTTCCCGCTCGGGAAGCAGCGCGTTAGACGACGCGGCTAGCCGGGGGGGGGGGGGGGGGGGGGCTAGGAATTTGGGTAGTGGGAACCACTCAAAAAATGTTCAGATGTGTGTGAAATCTTATGGGACCTAACTGCTAAGGTCATCAGTCCCTAAGCTTACACACTACTTAACCTAAATTATCCTAAGGACAAACACACACACCCATGCCCGAGAGAGGACTCGAACCTCCGCCGGGACCAGCCCCACAGTCCATGACTGCGGCGCCTTAGACCGCTCGGCTAATCGTGCGCGGCAGTGGAACCACTAACGATTAAATTATTCTGATTGTCACCAATTATCTGCTGCCTACTCCTTTTATATTATCTGATAGGGTCTTGCAAACGAAGAAAACTCGTTCTTATTTAATAATTCACAGAAATTAATTCTTAAGATGGGAAACAAATATTTAGATATAGGTAAGTGTGATGAAAAAAAAAATACATTCATTAAAAATAGTGTTACATGTATATGACTAGTATCAATGAGGTAGTTGCATTATTTTACATTTCTGAGCTATAACCATTATATTTTACAAAAAGTATTGCAGATACTACGTTTGTGTGTAACCTACTTCTTTTCTCAAACCCTATTTGACGCGCTATTGAAAAAATGCTTTCCCAAGGAACTGAGCTAGCTGGTATGCACAACCTTGTCATTGAAATTTTGTGCAAGTGAAAGTACATTAATTTTCTTTGTTACCACAAAAGTAACGCGTTAGACAACCTGTGTATAAGTGGTCCTGCTAAGTATCTACCTGTTTCTACGATACCAACGGCTTTTGGGTTTTGTTTTGCATTTAGAGCCACTGATTCTCTCAAGAAATTCGCCCAAATCTCTGATGAGCTTAGTGTACCCAGGCCAGAGGAACTTTGATGTTGGGCAGAGGGTAAAATCATTCTCGTTTATTTCCATAATGGTTATTCTTGAACTTTGCCACTAAGCTGTCGTAGACCGCGTCAGACGTTTTAAAGTTCTTAAAAGCAGACTTCTTAAAACAGGGGTCAACGGAAGCTGATTTGGGAATTCATTTATGTTCCTTTGATATCAGCCTGTCACTGATTTCTTTGGTAGCTTATCGCACAATTTCTTTAACACAAAAGGGAAATTTGTGGATTTTGACAAATTTCTGGACAAAACCATGGTTTTAGGTAACGTTACACTTTCGACTCGCTCATTTCCTTGTTTAAATCGTCAACAATTTCTAGAATATTTACGGTATGTTACTTAATAATCCAGTTACTATTCGAAGGTGTTGTTAGGTCATACTGCAGTGACGCAAGTGTGGATAGTATTGGTTCCTTATTACTAAACAGTTTGCCGGCCGCGGTGGTCTAGCGGTTCTAGGCGCTCAGTCCGGAACCGCGCGACTGCTACGGTCGCAGGTTCGAATCCTGCCTCGGGCATGGATGTGTGTGATGTCCTTAGGTTAGTTAGGTTTAAGTAGTTCTAAGTTCTAGGGGACTGATGACCACAGATGTTAAGTCCCATAGTGCTCAGAGCCATTTGAACCATTTTTTACTAAACAGTTTCCTTAACGCTTCGAAAGTAGAATTCCAACGTGTTGGCACGTATTGAATTTATTTCAGCTTAAGCAGTTTCATTTGATGCTGGTTTTGGTGTACCTTCGTTAAAACTTTTGTGATTTTTTTAAAATATTATACAACCACTTTACACTTCTCAATGATATTATTAACTGGCTAAATAACCGATTTTACAATTAAATTTAGAGTGTGAGCATAACATGGAATATGTTTTGAAACATCAGTTGCTGCTACAGCTATATTTGGGGCATCATCCATCACAACTGCAATTAGGCTTCTGAGAAATGGTTGCCAAATTAGTAAACACGTGTCTTTCCGTAAATTCAATGCAATTCAATAAACTACTGCACAGATTCGAATTTGAATTTATAAAATGCGGTGTAATAGCCATAAAACTTTATTAATGCAGCGAAGTACACCCATCGGTTGTGTGGGCTACGACAATCGAATCAGGTAATTTCGATTTTACCTCAGTTATTAAATATGTATACAATTGTGGCAACAGACTTTTAGAAAGCCAACAAGCAGAGCAAAGAAGTGAGATTATACACTAACCTAAATAGACGAAATCCTTTGCATATCTTGCGAAGCAGCTACTTATCAAACGTCTCACTTTTGTTATGGAAAGAGGTTTTATACATCATCGAATTCTGTCAATGAAGATTGTGATCGATGATGCGGAGGCTTAAAGCGTGCTTCACTAGCCAGTGCCGAACCTAGAGTAAGTTGTTGAGTCAAATGTTGACGTTGATAAGAACGGTGATCGAGAATGCGACGAAAAAAGTGGCTCTGAGCACTATGGGACTTAACTTCTGAGGTCATCAATCCCCTAGAACTTAGAACTACTTAAACCTAACTAACCTAAGGACATCACGCACATCCATGCCCGAGGCAGGATTCGAACCTGCGATCGTAGCGGTCGCGCGGTTCCAGACTGTAGCACCTAGAACCGCTCGGCCGCAGAATGCGACGAGTTTGGTTGTTCCTGATATGAAAGGAACGGTTACCTTTCTTCAATGGTGTGGTGCTCCTCCTTTCTTCAGGTACAGATGGGTCTTTGTTTAAGTGTCTCCTTAAATTTCCAAACGATCCTGCGGCTGTTTCAATAAGCGTTTTGCAGTATTTGCAATCCGACCTGTTGCCTTCTGTTTGACTGAAGTGCTACCAAGTACTGTGAGTCCACCTTGAAGACATTGTCTGCAGCTACGACCGCCGCTCCGCGTTACGAAAATAAGAATTACGCAGTTTCATATAATGGAACTTGGAAAACGTTAGTGTACTGCGATGTTCGTATAGAAATATGGCCTTCATCTGGAAAAATGGAATAATATAGGAAATAAAGTTACATTTCTTTATTCCTAATACCATGATGTATCTGAAAACAGAATAAAGAATGAAAAATATTTAAATTCGAAACATGTGTAGCATATTGATCTGGCCTCTACTTACATTGATGTAACATCCAAAATATGCAACAAAATTTTCATTAATGGCATACTGTGATGTGTGGAACAAGAACTTGAAGCTGTTTTTAAGGTTAAAACATAATAGTGATAAAAAGAAAAGGATAAGGAAAGGGCTGTGGCAGAACAGAAGGTACATTATTCTCAATACCTTAATTTTTCAGATAGAATTAAATTCTTTAATGTTTTATTGCTGCAAAATAATCGTTGATTAGTTAGTGATCTAATTTTTCTGAAAACCGTTGTATTCTGATAAACATTTAGACAAAACTAATTAAAAAACAAAAAAACTTTCCCAGTAATAGTGGTATAGTACGAAAACGTAAACGACAAGATACGACTTCGTGGTTCGGACTCGAAGACTGAAAGGAGCTGTAGAGCACACTTCATCACTTTTCATTAGATCCACGGAATAGAAACCAGTCTGAACTGGAATAAATGAACTAGTGAACTGACGTAGGCCTACCACACGTCTGGGTTTTACCAGACACGTATTCCATTCCGAATCTGAAATTGGCGTCCAGAAGAAATTTTAAGATTTGTTACAATGTCTGGAATTTTGCTTCATCACAGATCAAAAATAAAGTAAGTGCCTAATTTTCAGAGCAATTTCCGACGTTGGTAAGACTGAACGATCAGATAAACAAATTTTACATACATGTAGTTGAAGCGACGAATAAAAATTTATACAAAGACCTTGGTCCAAACTTTCATTTGCCGCTTCAGTCTGCATATATACATCATAGATGTTTGAGAATTGAAAAGATCTTTGGAACCACATACTTTCCTCCGAAACAAATGTTAGCGCAAAGTTATGCCATTCGCCGCAGTAGATTTGATCGGTGAGTGACGGTAAACTTCGTACTAAAGTTAGTCACTGCCAACATTTACTACCTAACAATGTTACAACAGGTTCAATTTAATCTCATATTCATTACAACAAAAAAAGTACGCATCTGAACATTAACGTTCTAAGCTACGCTTTCTCGAAATTTTTTTCCATAGTAGATGATCAGTATGAAGTGAAAACCTTGTGTTATCAGCGTTGAGCAAGATATGGATATTCTTTTTCCGCATTGCTCCTCTCCCCGCGAAGACGATCGATAACATCGCGCATTGATGTGTTATTGATGCTTCATGAGCTATTAAATTTGTTGCTAACATTTCTAAGAAAAAGTGCAACTTCTTTAAAGAACTGCAAGAAAGGTATTCGCATTTTAGACCAACGGTGATGAATCTGAATGCGAATGTAGGACCTAGATATAATTCTTGTAGTTGCAAAGAACTCCACGTCTATCTGATTAATAGTAAATAAATACTGAGAAATATCCGCTCTACTGATAAGTAGACCGCGGATTTTAGGTAAAAACCTATTTTGTTCCTGAGTTCCTATTTGCATAAAAATTTTTACTTACGCGTTTCATGACTATTTACACTTAATAGCGTTAATTCTACAGGACCTAAAAAAGCCTATTTCGACGTTAATGCCTATTTTTGCCTATTTCGGTTTTAATATCCTAAAAAGTGCCTATTTCATCATATAAGACAGTGGCTCCAAGTTTTTCCACACTATACGACATGGAAAATAATATTTTCTGCCCAGCGTGCAGCAAGGTGGCTAGTTGATATGCGCTCATGCTTCGTATTTGCCTAACACTTCGGTCTTTTTTTATTTTTTATATCGCTATCCCTGTTAATACCAAATACTCTTTATAGGTGTTTTATTAGTCATATGTAAAAAATAGATCACGGATCTTTAGGTTAAAATCTATTTTTTTTCCTAAGCTCCAATTTGCATATAAGTTGGTACTTATGCGTTTCATGACTAACTAAACTGAATAACGTTAGTTCTATAGGACCTAAAATTGCGTATTTCGACGTTGACGCCTAATTTTGCCTATTTCGGCATCTAAATCCTAAAAAGTACCTATTTCGTTAATCTGACATAGAGTTCTTGTGTTTTCAAAGATTAGAAAAATGAAGTAAACTTAGGGCTTTACGTCTCGTCGAAGGCGAAGGTCGTTAGAAACTGTTTACAATTCCTTTGCTTGCTTTACTACCAACAGCACTCGGCTCTGTTGAACGGTCATCCATCCAAGTACGCGCCGAGCGCAACAGTGCTTAACTTCGGTGAGCGAATGGGAACCGGTCAAAGATTTGAGTTACACATTAGAATCTAACGTGGGAGTACTAAAAGTTATATTTGAAAATATTTCGTTCGTAGGATTCTGGCCAGCTGTGTATTTTCGCAAAGAAACGGTTTCATAGGCCTTAAGCTGAGCACGGATTAAAAAAATCACAGTGTTCATCGTAGACGCCCTCTATAGCTAAATTACTGCCCTTCGCGCATTTTCTCGCTGCTGTCTACAGGCAGTCCCATCAAACTACTCTGTTTCGTGAAAGGTATTATACGTGAATTTATAATTTGCCAGTAGTGAGATGTTTTCATCTGAAGCACCGATACGTTCCATTCGCTTGTTCAGAAACGGCGGCCATCTGTCTGGTGCCATATTTCCAGCAACGAGTACGCTACTTCCCCTACCGCTCCCATGCACCGCAGTAACAGGGGAAAAAAAAAAGCAGATCATCGTTCATTTTTTTCTCAGCGAAAACAAATCAGTACATTGTGTAGCGACCGACGTGTTGAGTGTAACTGACGTTCTAAGTGCAAAATAAATTCTAGTTTCTGTGTGAGAATACTACACCATGCCGAAAACAGCTAGTTCAAAGTCTACTCATATAAGGCAGTGGCTGCAAGATTTTCCGCATTATACCACAAATGGGAAAACTATTTTCTGCCAAGCATGCAACAAGAAGGTTAGTTGATGTTTTTCTTAGACTTCTTATTTTCCTGTCACTTATGATTCTTCTTTATCGCTATCCTTTAGTAATACGAAATACTCTTTATATGCGATTCTAAACTGCATTTCCGTTTTCTCTCGTATTAGGTTTCGAGTGTTAAGAAATCTCACTTAACTCAGCATGCAGATGGAATCGCACATAAAGCTAATGTTGAACGAAAGTCAAAATTGAAGCAAACTCTTTTAACCAATACATCTGGTGAATCCTCCGAAAAAAAACAAGTTCTGCAGTGATTTGTGTCATTCACTTGTGGCAGCAAACGTCCCCTTTCAGAAACTAGAAAACCCTATTTTCAGAGGTTTTCTTGAGAAGTACTGCCATCAGTCTATTCCTGCAGAGTCAACTTTACGTTAGAATTGTGTGGATTCAGCTTACAAGGCTGCATTGCACAGAATCCGAGAAGATGTTGGAGAATCTTGTATATGGATTTCTGTGGATGAAACTTCTGACAGTCTTGGCCGTTACATTGCAAACCTGATTATTGGCAACCTAGATCCAGAAACCCCATCCAGCGCTCATTTGATTTACTCAAAACAGCTTGCAAAAACTAACCAACAAACAATAGCACAGTTTGTGAACAATGGGGTTAAGGTGCTATACCCAAACGGAGTGGATGAGAATAAGGTGCTTCTGGCCGTCACTGATGCTGCTGCATATATGATAGCAGCGTTTCAACTATTAAAAATATTCTACCCATTGATGCTGCACATAACTTGTGTAGTGCATGGGATCAACCGCATAGCAGAGCAAGTAAGGCTACAATTTCCTAAAGTAAATAAAGTAATATCTATGGTGAAGAAAATTTTTGTTAAGGCACCATCAAGAATACAGGCATTCAAAGAACAGCTTCCAGATATCCCATTGCCCATAGCAGCAGACTACTATAGTACGCATCTCTCAGCTGTCCAGAAGTTGGTTGAAAATATACCGAAGGATGCTGCATCCGTAACTGCAGCAATGGAGTTACTCAAAGTAACTGTAACTGTGTAAATATTCATTCTCCTTGTTTTAATGACTAGTAAGATGTTCATACTGTCAACACTGTGTATTTTAATTTATTTTTATTTTCTCTGCATCATTTTTATTAGAGCCTATTTTAGGTTTTACATAGCCTAAGTGAACCACTGAAGGAGCCTGTTTTAGGTGCCTAAAACACATTTTTTTACGACCTAACAATCCGTGGTCTACTGATAAGTATTTTCTGGGCTACTGTAACCACGAACAAATGACAGGAAAGAAATAATAATGAACTACAATTGTTTCTAAATGTAAATTTTAGAAATACAGTATATCTACTGGATTTTTACGTTTTCTTGACCCGCGAGCCCCATACATTTGATTCGTACATGTCAGTAGAAATCGGAAGACTTCGTGCCGCATATAGCCACTGCCAACCTGTGCGATCTATCACCAGTTGTGTGACAATAATTGGGGTGTACTCAGGGTCAAGGGAGGGAAGGACAGGAACTGGAGACAGAACTTAATGAACAAATGGAACGGTTTCGGTCTTCCGATCACGCGCAGTTCACACAATACACCGCTAGGAGTTCATAAATTTGGACGTTTAGGTCCTGAAATTGGAGTGTAATCAGTATCAAGGACAGGGATATTCATGAATGCGCCCTATAACTGCCAGTAGATAGGGGAAGCGAAGAGTAAAAGACGATAGTTCACTAAAAGAAAGAACGCTCCGAACAGTTTCTTTCCCGAAACAGTTCATTTGAACTTGTTCGTTCATGGACTACACATTTGTAATACATTCACTTCACAGCCCGCTCGAATAAATTTATACGTCTGGGAAACATGAATTTTCTTATATCTGAAGTTAAATAATAATAACTCTAGTAATAATGATATTAATAATAATGATGACGGCAGAAGTATTAGCTTCCAAGTCTGTGTTTTAAAAGAGAAAACGGCAAACAGCCATTAAGATTAGAGAAAATTGTGAATTATTGGCAGAGTATTTCAAGGAGGACTTCAGTTACGAGTAATAAACGATATATTTTGACGAGTGGAACTTGAATTTTTTTTCCAAATTCAAAACCTCCAGATAAAACAGATTCAGAATATGACTAAATAACTCAAGAATAACAAGGCTTCTGTAGAGGATTCGGTTCCTTACACAAGGAAAGAAGTAGAGCAAATGTCAGCAATTACAGAAAAATCCGTTACGTACAAAATCCTATCCAAGACCCCTCAAAATCTTTTGGAAGAGCGATTAGACCATCAGTTTTGTGAATACGACGGGGGTTTAGAAAGGGCTAGTCCTGTGTGGAATATATTATGAATTTGAAACTGACCGCAAGGAAGTACTGTTTAAGAAGCAAAAATCTCGTCGTAACCTTTGTAGACTTCTAGAAAGCTTGCTACTCCCTCCGTAGACATAGAAACACTCTTTAATGCACTAGAAGAATTCGGCACAGACAAAAACACTTTGACAATCATTAAAGAAATGTTGATAGAAACAAAGACCAAAATAAAACTCCGTGGAGAAATTTCAGTACGCTTTGAAGCAAAGCTGATGTAAGATAAATTAATGTTCTCTCCCCAACACTCTTCAACTGCGTTTTTAAACAGGTAATACGAAAACTGAGTCTTAGACATCAAGAAAAATGTATCCGAGAAATCAGATTTGGACATAAAAACTTGATCGTCAAACTCAAATGTCTAACTGTTGCAGATGATTTAGCAACATTTCCCTAAAACATCGATATGGCAACTGAGCAAATCAACCTGTTGGAGGAGACGGCGCAAAAGGCTGGTTTACAAATTGGTTTCGAGAGGGCAGAATTCATAAGGAACATTAAAAATGCTGCAGAATTCCTAAGCACAAGATGCGGTAGGAACAACAGAGTGAACAAAAATATACAATATAATGAACAGAGTGAATAAATTAAAGCACGTTTAGGAAATGATTTAGCCATACGATCTAGATAAAAAATCCAACAAATATGGAATTTGCTTATCAGTTAACGGATATTTGCAGTAAAAAATCACTTTCAATGAAAACAAAAATCCAACACTACAACACTGTCATAAAACAGGAGTGCCTTCATGCAACGAAAGGAATTGAAGAGTTGGAGGAAAAGGGAAGAAAAGTACTGCGGAAAATACTTGGTCCAAGAAAAGGTAGGAGTAAGTGGATACACACTGAAAAAATATCTGATACTCTCAGGAAAAGCTGGTTCAAATACAAAAGGAAAGAGAGACTAAAAAAATATTTTACCATTTCGACAAAAATCCCAAAACGGAAATCAGCTGGTTCAAGGAAGTGGAAATTAATTAGCAGGGAACCTATAAGAAACAAGTTTAGGAAGCTCAGAGGTTTGCAGGAAAAGATGATAAAATGCTGCACTCTAGGGGCAGATGAAAGAAGAGGAGAACACAGTGAAATCCTGAAGAAATACTGGAAGTATTTGTTTTATTATAAATTCAGTCACATACCACAAGTGTTTATCAATCAGATTGTAATTTCAATCAACGATGAAATCAACGATGACGATCTTCAGACCTGAGTAGATTCTGTGTACTAGACAGGTTGTGTTACCACATATATACACTGAAGAGCCAAAGACACTGGTATACTTGCCCAATATCGTGTATGCCCCACGCGAGCTCGCAGAAGTGCGCAACACGACGTGGCGTGGACGCGACTAATGTCTGAAGCAGTGCTGGAGGGAATTGACACCATGAATCCTGCAGGGCTGTCCATAAATCCGTAAGAGTACGAGGGGGTGGAGATCTCTTTTGAACAGGACGTTGCAAGGCGTCCCAGACATGATCAATAATGTTCATGTTTGCTGAGTGTGGTGGTCAGCAGAAGTATTTAAACTCATAAGAATGTTCGTGGAGCCAGTCTGTAGTAATACTGGATGTGTAGCTTGTCACATTATCCTGCTGGGATTGCCCAAGTCCGTAGGAATGCACAATGGAAATGAACGGATGCAGGTGATCAGACAGGATGCTTACCTACGTGTCACCTGTCAGAGCTGTATCTAGACATATCAGGGGTCCCATATCAATCCAACTGCACACGTCCCACACCGTTACAGAGCATCCACCAGCTGACATGCAGGGTCCATGGCTTCGTGAGGTTGTCTCCATACCCGTACACGTCCATCCGCTCGTCTGCAACATGTTTCCAGTGATCAGCAGACCAATGTCAGTGTTGACGGGCCCAGGCGAGGCGTAAAGCTTTGTGCTGTGCAGTCATCAACGGTACACGAATGGGCCTACGGCTCCGAAAGCTGATGTCGATGATGTTTCGTTGAATGGTTCGCACGCTGACACTTGTCATTGGCCCAGCATTTGCAACAATTTGCGGAAGGATTGCACTTTTGTCACCTTGAACGATTCTCTTCAGTCGTCGCTGGTCCCGTTCTTGCAGATCTTTTTCCAGCCGCAGCGATTTCGGGGGTTTGATGTTTTACGGGATTCCTGAAATACAAGGTACACTCGTGAAATGGCCGTGCGGGAAAATCCTCACTTCATCGCTACCTTGGAGATAATATGCCCCATCGCTCGTGCGCGAACTGTAACACCGCGTGCAAACTCACTTAAATCTTGATTATCTGCCATTGTAGCAGCAGTAACCAATCTAGGAACTGCGCCAGACACTTGTCTTATATAGGCTTTGCCGACCGCAAATGGCGCTTCAGTGTAGATGGTGCAGTTATAATAATTAGCCATACAAGCTTCGTCACAAAGTTACAAATTCTGAGGACCGCGAGCATTATTGCGACATACGTGTTGACACTTTGAGAATGACAGTTGTACCATTGAAAAGAGATACAGTGTTGAATTTGGCTTTTTTTATAAAAGTACCAACACGCATGTCTCAATGGTGTTCATGGTACTCAAGATCGGTAACTTTGTGTCGAAGCTTCTACAGCTAATTATTATGACTGTGCCATCTATGCTGTATATACACTCCTGGAAATGGAAAAAAGAACACATTGACACCGGTGTGTCAGACCCACCATACTTGCTCCGGACACTGCGAGAGGGCTGTACAAGCAATGATCACACGCACGGCACAGCGGACACACCAGGAACCGTGGTGTTGGGCGTCGAATGGCGCTAGCTGCGCAGCATTTGTGCACCGCCGCCGTCAGTGTCAGCCAGTTTGCCGTGGCATACGGAGCTCCATCGCAGTCTTTAACACTGGTAGCATGCCGCGACAGCGTGGACGTGAACCGTATGTGCAGTTGACGGACTTTGAGCGAGGGCGTATAGTGGGCATGCGGGAGGCCGGGTGGACGTACCGCCGAATTGCTCAACACGTGGGGCGTGAGGTCTCCACAGTACATCGATGTTGTCGCCAGTGGTCGGCGGAAGGTGCACGTGCCCGTTGACCTGGGACCGGACCGCAGCGACGCACGGATGCACGCCAAGACCGTAGGATCCTACGCAGTGCCGTAGGGGACCGCACCGCCACTTCCCAGCAAATTAGGGACACTGTTGCTCCTGGGGTATCGGCGAGGACCATTCGCAACCGTCTCCATGAAGCTGGGCTACGGCCCCGCACACCGTTAGGCCGTCTTCCGCTCACGCCCCAACATCGTGCAGGCCGCCTCCAGTGGTGTCGCGACAGGCGTGAATGGAGGGACGAATGGAGACGTGTCGTCTTCAGCGATGAGAGTCGCTTCTGCCTTGGTGCCAATGATGGTCGTATGCGTGTTTGGCGCCGTGCAGGTGAGCGCCACAATCAGGACTGCATACGACCGAGGCACACAGGGCCAACACCCGGCATCATGGTGTGGGGAGCGATCTCCTACACTGGCCGTACACCACTGGTGATCGTCGAGGGGACACTGAATAGTGCACGGTACATCCAAACCGTCATCGAACCCATCGTTCTACCATTCCTAGACCGGCAAGGGAACTTGCTGTTCCAACAGGACAATGCACGTCCGCATGTATCCCGTGCCACCCAACGTGCTCTAGAAGATGTAAGTCAACTACCCTGGCCAGCAAGATCTCCGGATCTGTCCCCCATTGAGCATGTTTGGGACTGGATGAAGCGTCGTCTCACGCGGTCTGCACGTCCGGCACGAACGCTGGTCCAACTGAGGCGCCAGGTGGAAATGGCATGGCAAGCCGTTCCACAGGACTACATCCAGCATCTCTACGATCGTCTCCATGGGATAATAGCAGCGTGCATTGCTGCGAAAGGTGGATATACACTGTACTAGTGCCGACATTGTGCATGCTCTGTTGCCTGTGTCTATGTGCCTGTGGTTCTGTCAGTGTGATCATGTGATGTATCTGACCTCAGGAATGTGTCAATAAGGTTTCCCCTTCCTGGGACAATGAATTCACGGTGTTCTTATTTCAATTTCCAGGAGTGTATAATGACACCATATGTCTAGTGCAGTGTATCTGCTCAGGTATGAAGATGGTCATCGTTGACTGAAAATAATAACCTGATTGATAAACATTTGAGGTCCGTGACTGGATTTATAACAAAATAAATATTTCTTGGACCACTAGAAAACATTACCGTGACTATGCTGCAACATCTGAAATGCTGGAAAGACCGAACATCGGGAAAGAAGACAAAATCATGAGGAAATTACTTCACGTGGTCCACTGCAGGCGAAATCGAAGAAAGAAGAAGATTGGAAATTATTTTGAAAAAAGGGCAGGGGCCGGCCGGTGTGGCCGAGCGGTTCTAGGCGCTTGTGTAAAACAGCGCGACCGCTACGGTCGCAGGTTCGAATCCTGCCTCGGGCATGGATGTGTGTGATGTCCTTAGGTTAGTTAGGTTTAAGTAGTTCTAAGTTCTAGGGGACTGATGACCTCAGCAGTTAAGTCATATAGTGGATGGAGCAATCTGAACCATTTGAACAAGGGCGGAACTCAACTTCGTGCTCGAGAAAGTCATCCACGAATGGCGAAAAAAAAAGAGAGTAGCAAGGTTCTTGGAAATAGAGATCAGGGATGGCTATAGAAACATGAGCTGGACAACAGGTTGCGTGTTCTTTGCATATGACCTCGCAATTTTTTCTGACTCCCTAAACATAGTTCCTTCCCTCACCCGAGCTTGCGTTCCGTCTCTAATGACCTCGTTGTCGACGGGACGTTAAACACTAATCTCCTCCTCCTCCTCCTAAACATAGTTGTAGAACAAATCAATGAACCGAAGACACAATTATGCAAAAGCGGGTCTCCATGTATGCTTCCAGAAAACGGAATTAACAATATACATCAAGTCAGCACCCAGAGTAATCGAGGTACAGTCATGCTCAAAAGTATCCGAACGACCTGAATTGCATTTCGTCTGATTCGCATGCAACCCACATAACGCAACTGTCTAGCAGGTCCTCTAATCGCTCCTTGGTACAGTCGTTTGACTATTGAAAATGGTTCCAACAAGTCACCACTAGAAAACACTACTCTGTATCGCAATAACTCAAGGTGGAAAGTAATACTACGATACTACAAATATCAGGGAACACCTAATCACAGGTAAGACTGTCCTTAAAGCTTGTAAGCTCACATTTATTACAATAAATGACATACCTGAAATGTTACCACTCTCATTATTACGTCAGATAGGTAATGCACGTAGTAAGTTCGTCGTATTCATGATTTCCTCTTCAAAGTAACATACCGTACTTATTATTTAACACAAAATGACATTAAAAATATAAGTTATACACGAGCAGCTAGTTGAGAAGATGTATGAACTTCAAATGACACGACGAATCGTCTCGTTCTGCATATGGATTCAAACCCAGGTCATGCAGACTAAGCAAAGATTTCGTGACTGACGGAAACTAACAGTCATTCCTGATTAGGCATACAGAGAGTGATATACCTCGATTTTAGACAGTATCAATTAGCAAATACCAACTTTAAATTACATAACGCAAACACTTTTAACGGACGCGAATTCCTACCCAGCACCTATTGTCCCTGTTAACGAACTGCGAGAGATGTTAAATATTGCTTCTCAACAAGTGACTTACTTGAAATGCCGTGAGGTAAAGCTTTGTGTTGGAGAGGGATTCGAACCCAGAACCTAATCGGATAGATATCGAAGCACAATCAACTGTGACATATCGAATTTTCTCGGCAATAGCTAGATGTTTTTACTGAAATGACGAGACGAAACATTAATTTTTTCCTTCCGAGGACTCCAACCCAGCACCTATCACTGTTATATTCTAGAGAAAACGAACGTTAAATATGGGTTTGTTGCACCAGCAGCGACATGTGAGCATGTTTGAACTAGAAATAATATGACGAAGAGTTCAGTGCTGACTGGGAATAGAGCTCCACACACATCGTTGTTGACTACACACAAAGAGACGTCAGCTACCGAATATTTCTCCACCAGCAGCTCGGAATAACATCTGGATCTTACAGTGAATTCGCAAATGGTTCTGTGTCTAACTGGGAGTCAAAAACGTCAAATATCGTTAGTGTTGACAACGAATGAAAATACATTAAAAATCGAAATTATTATCCACCAGCAGATAGGTGTTCTCATAGTAGAGCTTGATAATACATAATGAAATCTTTAGTGCCGGGCTAGGATTCGAACCCATTCACGCTCGATATGTGGAGATGTTGAGGAATCAGCAGTTTTGAACAAACAACAAATTGCAGCCGAGCTGTATTGTCACGAAGGGAACAAATTCCGCGTTAAGGGCGGTCTGAGTTGCATTCCCAGTTCAGAACCAATTTTTTCGACATACAGAAGCTCAGATAAAGGATGGAATAAGTGTCCTGTAATCCTACATAGCGTTTGTTTCGTCACTAGAAATAAATAACTAGGATAAGAAAGGTTACTGGTGATAAAGTTTCTACATGTCGCCACTCCAGACTTTATTGTGGCTCAAGCTAACGTCTACTTGGTAGAGAAGGAATATCATTTTTAATGTGAATTTCAGACCACAATGCCATTATATCTTCTTCACTTGGCGTAGCCAGAAGAGAAAAGAATCTGTCTCTCCCAATCTAAAATCACTGACCGAAGTTGGAATCGAACCCAGACCATAGATATATTAACCTATCATCAGCCCAACAGACCACCAAATCCTCTTCTCAGGGGCTCATTTTTCCATCATATCGCCGTTGTGCCACACTGGCTGATAATTCTGACACACAGGCTCCCTGTATCAATTTGCAGCATGTTCAGTAAATTCATTTACTTGGTTGACCGAATCACCATGAACTAGCTGCCTCGGCTACCCAGTGCATACATTCAACTTTATTTTGTAATCACCTGTGGTGTCACCGCTAGACACCACACGTGCTAGGTGGTAGCTTTAAATCGGCCGCGGTCCATTAGTACATGTCGGACCCGCGTGTCGCCACTGTGTGATCGTAGACCGAGCGCCACCACACGGCAGGTCTAGAGAGACGGACTAGCACTCGCCCAGTTGTACGGACGACATTGCTAGCGACTAAACGTACGAAGCCTTTCTCTCATTTGCCGAGAGACAGTTAGAATAGCCTTCAGCTAAGTCCATGGCTACGACCTAGCAAGGCGCCAGTAACCATATCTGGAGAGAGTCTCACTTGTATTGAAACGTCCCCTTTGAACAATTATACAAGTCTGTGCTTAAACTGACACACAGTATTTTTTAGCGCAACGCAATCTGACTTTCAAAAAAATCCCTACAAAAGAATGGCCCTGACTAACATTAAACTATACCTTTCACAAATCACTTACCTCACAAAAATCTTCGCTACTCAAGCTACTGCAATACAGCGAGCGCGACTACTGCCAGCTAAATAAAAGATTCAAACTACTGAAGGCACTAACTACTGATAGGCATAGTTAGCAAATGAAAGATTTTGATAGAGAACAACCAATGTATTTACCTCAATAGTCATAATATATATAGCAGTTCATGACAAATTTCAAAACTCTGCCATCTCTCTCCCCACATCCACCACTGCTGGCGGCTCACCTCCAACTGCCCAACGCTACGCGCTGTTCACAGCCAGCTGCCTAACACTACAATGGCGAGTATTACAACAATGCAAAGCAGCCACAGGCTGCACACAGCACAGCCAGTGATTTTCATACAGAGGTGGCGTTACCAATAAAAAAATCTAAACAGCCTACTTACATAGCCCCCATGCTCCCCACAAAAAAATTTTACAAATTGGTTGGGGCAGTGGCCAAAACATATTTGTTAAAATTTTTCATAATCGTAATTACAATAACAAAGAAATCAAATGCACACACTTGTTGATACAATGTTGGTCAAAAGCTAAAATTTTCTCACAGTCCATAAAGACAGTCCTGATCATTCATCACATTGCAGTGTTTTTCTCAAAGTATGAGCAGTAAAAGAAAATGCACATGGAAGTAGTGGATTTCCATGCAGTCTTGAAGAAGTATCGTTGTCCTTCCAACGGAAAGACAGTGCTGACTCTTGACATGCTGACAGGTAATGGGCCACAACAGAGCAAACCCACAGCGGAGTCAGTCGAAGTTTTGAAGAGTATTGGCGGGTAGGTCATCACAGAGAAGACCCACTGTAGTCCTGGTAGAGATTACGGTATTGGTGGGCCACCAGAGGTGCAGACCCACTGCAGTCCTTGTAGAAATAATGGTATTGATGGATCATCAAAGATGCAGACTCACTGTAGTCCTTGTAGAGATAATGGTACTGGTGGGTCATCAAAGATGCAGACCCACTGTAGTCCTTGTAGAGATGGCCAGCAGCCATCTGTTGTGACTATGCAGGTGCACAATCACCATTGAAGAGTCTTGCGGATAATAGAGCAAGTCCATAACCACCACTTGTGCACTCACAAAGTTTTTGGAATTGTCCTTAGAATCAGCAATGCTGTTATCCAGTCCCTTGCTGAATTATTAACACACGTGCAAACACTAACAGTCCCTACTTCTCATATATTGTCCATATACTATGACCAACAGAAATGTGTGCAGTGAAATGTAACTTACAAGTTACTTAATTTGATGACCTGGTGTCAATTACAATTTTATAACAGAAGAATACAATTACAAAGGTACAAAATACATCATTAAAGAACATAACAATACAGATAACATTTGTAGTACAGGTTTTACAATAGAATAGAAATAAACATATACATCAGTGTTACCAAAATAATGACATAAGTACATACATAAAGATCAGAATAAATTTTGAAACATCAACTTCACACATGAGCATTAAAACAAAACAGAATAAATAATGTCTAAGCATATGTACAAGGTAAATAACATATTATTAATGCCAATTATATTTGAGGATAACAGTATTCCTCATCATAGCGAATGAAGCTTAGTATTAGAAAAATTCTACAACATAAGTCTTATCAGATAAACATATAAATACAGGAAAAACATAAATACACAAGGGAACACAAACACATAGTGGGATAACACAAGGAAAGGACAGGGTTTCTTTTACTGCAGTATTTTGCAAACAAAACTTTCTTTACTTCTCGGAGATCTCCCTTCGTTCCTCACTATTTCCAAAAAGTCCTATCTATACCTGTTTTCTGTATTCTAACCATATTTCTTTCAAAATAATTATGGCTCATTGTACAATACTCATTTTGGCCCAAATCTTTTTTTATATACCTTGTCAATGCATTGCTTCCAATTCAT
This sequence comes from Schistocerca nitens, assembly GCF_023898315.1. Lineage (NCBI taxonomy): Eukaryota > Metazoa > Arthropoda > Insecta > Orthoptera > Acrididae > Schistocerca > Schistocerca nitens. The sequence continues at coordinate 230,503,940 of NC_064622.1, forward strand.
CATAGTTAGTTTCTTATATAGTCTACCCCCTCTTAAGCTAACTTAAATCTACTGAGCTCAGATGCTAAACTAAGGGACGAGGCAATGCAGCAGCACATAAAACAATTAACGCAAACAGCAATGACAAAAAGTGCAGATTTGCAAAGGAAGCAGCATTTTAGAAATTAGCGAAGCAATTGCAATATTACGACTAATATAAGGCAATGTGCAGCAAACAAGAAAAATAAATCTGGCTTAGCAGAGTAACACAAATTAAAATTCAGTAGCACTATTCCTGGCAAACAGCATAACTTATACCTAAACATGACAAAGTTCAAGCAGAAAAAATATTACACTAAAGATAACAATGCAGATAAGGGAAATTTATAATCACATCTTAATGTCTATGTAATTAAAGTGGTGCACCACAAAAACTAATTCTACAAAAAATTACTAAGTACTAGAAAAGAAAATTATGTATGCAGTTCCTGTGAAGGTAAATGTCTTTTTGTGCTCCGTCATTTTTTTTTTTGAAAAAATTATTATTTACTCGATCTGTAGACAGAAAATATTTACATTAATACATCTATAAAATTTTATTTTTACCAATGCTGCAGTGCAGTTAGAAACTAGATATTAAATGAAATAAGCAATTACGCAAACCAAAGCATAAAAATATCATTCAATAGTCATGTGACATTTCATAAGTTAGTAGAAATTCTCTCAACTCTCGTAGAAAGACGCTTGTCATAATCAGGTGTGCAGATGTAAAAATATTTCTCGTCATTTCATTAGGCGTTTCTGTAAGTATCATAAATTAAGAGCTCCACAGTGTCAACATATGTTTTCAAGTTCGACCGTGTCGTTTTTGCGATGCTCTCTACAAAGGAACGTCAATAGCGAGGATAATGGCCTCTCTTTTTTTTTTTTTTTCTACCTGTGCCGCTGAAAAGGGCTCGCAATAATGGCTTTTTCTCAAGGCGGCTGGCACACCTGGCCGCTCACAACGAATTACGTCACGGTCACTTACCTTTCATACCGAAATATTTACGACAGCAGTTTTCGCTACAGTGACAGTCTCACATAAAAAAATTCACAGGTTGGGAATTTGGTTACAAATGTGTAGAAACAAAATCTTATGAATATAACAGTGTCCAAAAAATTTTCGCCAGCATTGTGATACATTCATGCATATACACACATTTCATAACTCTTAAAGTACGATTCTTGGTTTCCAACAACCTTTTTCACAAACCATAGTCCCTAACTTCTATTCATTATTCATATACATATAAACACGTAATCACATTCCTTATATAGCATCAGCTTATTGATCATAAACATACCTCAACAGCATAATACACATCGTCGTCGTAAAAATAACATCATAACACTTCAGTCAAATCTCAAAAACGTCGTAGCTTCCTCCAATAGTTTCTAAGCCTAAAAAAAATTCTCTGCTCATGTCAAAAGTGTCATCTGCCTCAAATGTACTTTAAAATCATGCTCCCTTACCAAATACATCATTCAAAGCTCTCATAGTATCCCAATGGTTCCGAAAAAATATGAACAGTTCACAAAGTACAGACAAAATGCAAATTCATAAGTGTGAAGTTATTCAACTGTGTAATTACGTAAACATCTGTCACTAATGCAGTAAAAAAATGTTTATCTCTCAGTTAAATGATCAGATAGCTGTGTAATTTGTGTGTTAGAGAAATATGGTACCGATGTGTAAAGTTGTATAAGCAAATACCATATTAGCTAAGGCTCCTTGTGCGTGCCAAACACATGGAACACAAAGTAGGCGTGTACCCCCCTGAGGATTAATGTAATTATACCCTCAGGTGTTACAGATTACAGCAATGGAATGAAATATATCACGGAAAACCCTTGTATCATTGTACTTCAAATATCTTAAAAAATAAAATGTTTTAAGTACAAAATTAATCTCTCAAATGCGTGTCCTGTAGCGCTAAATGTGCGTCTTGCTGTAAGATAATTCTGTGGAAGTGTCGTAGTTATCGTCCTCCGAAAGCTAAGTTCTGCAGAAGTCAATGTACTTACCTCATGATACACAAAAGTGAAATGCTTTGCGTATAGATATCTTAGTTATTACGCTTATTGGCGTGATGAAGAAAGTACTGTACAGTAACGTATTGTTGTGCCACGAAAAAGGCTGTCTCATTGTTGCTATACCACAAAAGTTACTACTAAAACATGTTTTTCTTTCCAGAAGAATTCAGAAAACTGTGCAGATATAAAACAGATACACTGCAAAAGCAACATTGTAAATTGTCACTCATTAGTGGCGTCATGATATAATTGTGTAGCTGTCAAAGAAACCAAGTGCTAAGTCATCTTTAATCCCACAGAAAGTACTTCAAATAAAGAATGTCTTTTCAAGTAAACCAAAATGTTACATGAAAATCTCATTAGCAGTGCCGGTATATGTTCTAAGTATGTCAGCCTTATAGTCGTTACGTAATCGTGCAACAAACAAGCAAGAATGCACACACACAATAACACTGTGTCGTCTGTTCACAATAACAATGCATTTGTAATCTCTGTTTAAATAAGTTCTCTTGGTTCTTGACTGGATATTTAACTTCAAACATTGTTGCATGTTAACAGTTTCTTAAGTCTTACAAAGCATACTAGTAATGTGAAGTGAAAAGTTTTATGGCAGAGACAAAGTTAAAAAGCAGATTATCTTTCAATAAACGGTTTTACATGTGAAATGTGGTGTAAACCTTTACTCTTCCTAGTACTCAGACTTTCAACTGAAAAGCAATTGTCATGTTTTATACATCGGTAAAGAATGCTAAAATTTTTCTCAAGGCTAGCGTCTTATGTTATTTTTCTCGGATCCAGCGGGCGCACGCGGCTGCCTGCTGTGTGAGTCATTGTCTGTCTCTTTGTTGGCGCGCGCCGTTATTGGGATTAGGAGACCTAACTTCCACAAATTCACTCTGACGAGAAGGCCCTGCCCTGTTTAAATCCCGCCAGTTCTGATGCAATTCAGGTCTGTCGTTACGAATATATCGTCTGTCGTCATGTCGGTAGGTTCCGTAGTTTCTTCCTTGTCCGTCACGTGGTGGAGAATTTCTCCCTGAATCGTAACTGCGCGCTGAACTGTTGCGTCTGAAATTATTCTGTCTCCCTTGATAATAATAGTTCTGATTCCCATATTGTCTGTTTCTATGGTTATTTCTGTCATATTCATTACTACGGAAATGCGATCTTTCTCTGTATCTATTATTGTGCCAGCGGTTGTCATAAGGGTGGTGTCTGTTTTGGTCACGATTTGTGTTGTGAGAATAGCCTTGTCGTGTCCAGTTATTATTTCTGTCATCACGGAAATGTGGCGGATGTGACCTGTAATTGTTGTTTTCATGTTTTCGCGTTTCGCGATTGTCAGTGTCAATTTCTAATTCTTGTAAGAGTCCCTGAAACGCTTCAATGTCGTCTTTGCAACGTCCTGCTAAAATAATATGTCGTAAATGTTCAGGTAATTTGATTAAGCAAATGCGGATGAGTTCTGAGGGGCTGTATGGCTTTGACAGGTACTGATTCTTGTGCAACATGTCTTCAAAATATTTCACAAGACTGGAGAATTCAGATTGTTCGAAATGTTTCATCATTATGATGCCATGTTTTACTCGGTCTTGTGTGGCTTGAGACCAATATGCTGAGAGGAAGGCATGGTAAAACTGTCCTTCACTGTGGCAATCGTGAATGACCGATCGCATTCTTACAGCTGGTTCATTCTCTAAGTAGCCACACATAAATTCTAATCTGTGTTCTAACGACCAGTTGGGAGGAAAACAATGAGAGAATTGATGGAGCCATGCTTGTGGATGAATGTCGTTGGCAGAATTCTTAAACGTTTTGAATTTACGTGTAGTAATGAACAGCTTATAGTCAAAATCATCGTGTCGGCGAGTAGCATATCAGTCATTGTTACGTCGTGTCGGCGGTTCCATCTCAAAATTCGGTGCACATTGCCAATTTCTTTCATAATTTCCGAAATTCCCTGTGTTATTATTTTGTGGCTTTTCCGTATTTCTAAGTTCCTCTTCCCGTGTTGGAGCGCGAGTGTCCTCTGAAATACGTAATTCTTGTACTACTTGTGCCAACTGATTTTGAACTTCCAGGATTTCTCTTTTGTACTGTGTATTGATTTGATTTCGATTTTGTTTGAATTTTCTAATTTGTTCGTACTCTTCAGTGTCAGTGAAGGCTACAGGTGTTGTGTCATTCAGATCATCATCTACCTTTGTAGATAAGTTAGTGACCTGATCCGAAAGTTCGGCTACTTTCTCCGATAGTGAGCACATTTCCTCAGTGTGTTTTTCTGAACCAAGTTTCAGAGTGTCCATTTGTGTTGAAATCGAATCTACTGTGTCCTTCAAGTTTTCCTGAGTTTTTGCAAGTTGCGTAACTGAATCGGTAGATGCAACTGAGTCAATTTTAGCCCACAAGGTCTCATGATTTTCATGAACAATGGTTTGCAGTTCTTTTATGGCTGCTTCGTGATTCTGTAATGCATTTTCATGACGCGAAAAAATAGGTTGAAAATGCTCACAAATTTGAGTTTTTACTTCACTACAGACTTTTTGACATTTCGATTCAATGTTATGTAACTCAGTAGTTAAATCTTCACGTGTTTGTTCAAGTGTGGTGTCTAACTTTTTAAGATTTTGTTCCACTGTGTCTAACTTTTGAAGATTTTGTTCCATTGTGTCTAACTTTTGTAGCTTTTGCTGTGTTTGACTCTGATTTTGTTCCATTTGTTTCTGATTTTGTTCAAGCGTTGTGTCTAACTTTTGTAGCCTTTGTCCCATTTGTTGCATTAACTGTAATAACAATGCACTGGTATCTGAAACACGTTCCTCAGTGCTTTTCGGCAGTGAAGTTGCACCGGCAACATTCACAATTTGACAAGCAGAAAATGTGTCTTGACTTATTTGAGAAAACGGTGAGGACCCAAATCCTGAATCTACAGTATTTGCGAGATTGTTTCCTGTCATTTCGGATTCCTGAGGCGAGCTGTTGCCGACCGATCGATCGATAATGCTTCCCTGTTCTCTAATTGTTTCACTGTCTACACCATTGTTTGCCGCCCACTCCATTTCCCCATGCACAATTACCAAATTACTACTTTGAAAATTAGTTAATTCATTACTCGGTGGCGCTAACACACTGCTTTCATTTTCACCGTCATTTCTCAGTTTACTTTGGAGCCTAGTATTACGTTTTTCACACGCCATTATTGTCACAATATTTCACACAACAACACAGAAAAGCACAATTTGAAGAACAAAAATAAGAGAACACATTAACATAACACTGAAAATAATACCTAGTTAATTGCAAGCGCAGCTGCGAAATACTTGGTGCAAATTTACATGCGTGCCATACCTGTTTTACTGTACAACAATGAAAGACTGCAACTACAAAGGAAATTCTCTCTACAATTACGCGCTAGCAATAAACAAAAGCTACACTAATTACACAAACTACAAGAAAAAATCAGAAGATTCCAGTGAGGTATCCTCGGCTAAGGGTCGACATATGAAACGTCCCCTTTGAACATTTTATACACGACTGTGCTTAAACTGACACACAGTATTTTTTAGCGCAACGCAATCTGACTTTCAAAAAAATCCCTACAAAAGAATGGCCCTGACTAACATTAAACTATACCTTTCACAAATCACTTACCTCACAAAAATCTTCGCTACTCAAGCTACTGCAATACAGCGAGCGCGACTACTGCCAGCTAAATAAAAGATTCAAACTACTGAAGGCACTAACTACTGATAGGCATAGTTAGCAAATGAAAGATTTTGATAGAGAACAACCAATGTATTTACCTCAATAGTCATAATATATATAGCAGTTCATGACAAATTTCAAAACTCTGCCATCTCTCTCCCCACATCCACCACTGCTGGCGGCTCACCTCCAACTGCCCAACGCTACGCGCTGTTCACAGCCAGCTGCCTAACACTACAATGGCGAGTATTACAACAATGCAAAGCAGCCACAGGCTGCACACAGCACAACCAGTGATTTTCATACAGAGGTGGCGTTACCAATAAAAAAACCTAAACAGCCGACTTACAGTATTATCAAGAGAAATGTACCACAATGAATTAAAGTTAAGTATACGAGAAGCTCCGTTCTTTTCTTTATAGCATTCATAAAGTATCCTGTTTCAGACTAAACGCAAGACGGCGTGAGTTGACGCGTGCCCTTTCGGCTACTTCAGTGTGGCGTAGCTAGCTTGTTACGCCACAACATCACCAAAATAAAATCACGTAACTGCCACCAACACAGAACTGCCAACAGTGTAGGATGTAGAAATTTAAATAGGAAGTGTTCCTTTCCACTTGAGCTACTCTATTGCGCTATCTGTTTGTTGAAAACATCGTGCAGTGCAAAAGAAAAGGTGTAACTGTTTGTCTTTCAGAATTCTAGACCCGGCCACATGCATTCTCTCACAGCGCTGTGAGATGCAGGAGTTTGTTTTTGAGTTCTGGAGCTGTTGTGCCTATGTGTCAGATAGTAGCGTAATGCTAAGAATCGCGCGCGGTAGATAAGATGTCGCGAGTTCGAGTACATTCACTGCCATATTTTTCAAAACGCAATTCTGCTGTCTGCTAAAGTTATCAATCTAATGGAACTTGTAACATAATTCCCTTCACTTCTCAAACCAAAATAGTCGTATGTGGAAAAAGGGACAACTTCTGAGACATTTTGTTCATTTCAGGTTTAACAGACAGCCAGGCAGTAGATGCATCTCGAAACTTTTGTATTATGTATGGGTTGAGCGCATCGTGCCAAAATACGTCGGAAAAGTATTTTCTACATTAGCTGTCGGCTGGTAGTGGCATTTTATTCTTCTTCAAGTCTTGTTTGACAGCCTTAACACAGAACAAGTTTTCTACGTGCATGTAATCAATAAACTGCATATGCATTTTCAGACTGTTATAGATAACATCAGAGAATTCGCATATATCGTTGATGATTAATTTCTCTCTCATGTTTACTATTGTTTTAACAAAATTAAAGGAAACCTTACGAAAATTGTGAACTGTATTATAAAAAATGAAATAAAACTACCCACGATAACCTTACGACGAAAGTCTCTTTTCATAAAACTCTCACACAAGCGTGCCTCTATCGTCACGAATTGGTAAAATACTACTCACTTAGATTTTGATTGGGTCTGTGTTTAATTGGTATGCTGTGTCGTACTCAACATGTATGCAAATGTGGCATTTCATAAATCAAGTTATGTATTCCTAGCAACCTAAAATTTGCTTGTCAGCAGCGGAAAGAGGCGTTACCTGTTGTGCAGCATTGTAAGTTTTTCACCATTGCACTATGAGCCGAAAGTATTTTCTTGCGATTTCCTTATCGATGTTTGATCTGGCCGTTTGTAGTTCTTTCACAGAAGGGATAAAAACGCTACACTCAGTGAGACTGGAACTGCGAACCATATCAGACGCTTTTCCGTATGTCAGCACGTTATCACAGAGCTGGCGAAGAGGTATGTGTCTTAGCTTCCTCTTACGAGACCAATAGTGGCTAGAGCTCGTAAACCACTATTTGAAGGACGAGATTAGTTGCGATTTCCACGTGCAACGACTTTACTGGGTTGAAAGCCGTAAATTTACAATCTTTTGTTACACCTCAAGCGATAATAACTCAGGTTACTCAATGGAAATGACAAGAAAAATCAAGTGAACTTTGAGGCTTAATTCCGTGCACACCAGGAAGTAACTCGTCGATCACAGAGTTGCCAAACATACATTGCCTTGTTGCCAAATCTCAGTTACAATACCAGCAGGAAGAAGACGAATCGATGTGATCTTACAGCGAGCTGGGAAGTGACCATAGCTGGTGTCTCCAAGTCGCCGCTGCAACGGCTTGGAATACGTAATGCGTCTGAATCGCATTTCTGTAATTAGGTTTAGGGACTGGATCGTAGTTACTAATAATACTCAGAACTGACTGCAAACTAAGCATCATAAATCAGTAACTCTCATAGACGTTTTTATATTTCTTTCGTAAGTGTACTCAAAACTAAAAAACTCATTCACAGACGGTTTCGTGCCTCGCCGATAGTCGAGCACAACAAACAAATAAAAATAAAATAAGAATGTGTGTGTGTGTGTGTGTGTGTGTGTGTGTGTGTGTGTGTGACAGAGAGAGAGAGAGAGATAAAAATCAAAAAGAATGAGAGAGAGAGAGAGAGAGAGAGAGAGAGTAAAAACTTGTAAAGAAATTGAATCATGGTATGTAAAGAAATCATTCATTAAATGACACGTTCCACATCATTCTGAAATATCGTATTCATGATCTATGAAACAAGAATTAATCTAATGTAATCTAATCTAATCATACCATATTGATGGCTAGCCATGAAGAGTCATGAATTACCGAAGTTTTTGCCAATACCAGTAACCAAATCTAAACTTTGAAAATAAAAGACGACAGTTTTTGTAATAAACCGGGACTTCTGTCAAGACCCTTTCGTCCCTGTTAATTAACCACGAAAGATGTCTGATATACCTCTATTCTGAAGTAACAAAGTGTGCATGCGATTATAGGTGAAGTGCATGAAATGAAGTTCTGTGACAGAGATACGAACCCAACGGTTCTTTCCCTGTCTACAGAATCCTCTTCATGTTAATATCAAACATTAGCAATTACTCGTAGATTACATCAAAACTAAAGTAATTGATGAAGAAGTTATTTGATAACAAAAACGCGCTGCCTTTCTTCATTTACTTGCCCCTAGAAATGGCTATCGAGTACTGCCAAACCAAAAGGCAAGAGATCTTACTGCCTTCCGATATACGTCGCTGTCAGTTCTTCCATATGATTTGGTCGACATGACCTGTTTCAAGTTGTGTATGACAGACAATGTTTTAGAAAATTAATTGTTTTCCTTTGCAATAAACACAAAGACTTTCATTCTAAGCTATCCAAGTACAAAATTTTCGCAATATTAGTTAAAATTTAATATTCGCTTCTATAATGTAGGAAAGTATTTCACAGTTGCAAAACTCTCATCCGACTCATTGACCTTACACTTAGTCGCTGACCATAAATTCCAGCTCAGAGTGACACCAGTTTAAGTAACCTAATGGAGCGAAGACTGGTTGCCAGTGCTCTTTCTCACCGGAAAATACGCAATTCACTCATTGTGCTCCATAAGTACACTGTAACAGTGATTTCTGTGTGTATGCAATGCATACGGATTAGAATTTAGTGGTGCTCTCTCTTCCACTGCTGTATACAATATGCCTGACATAAACGGGCCCCGTATCATTACAGGCCCTGGGCAGTGCAACATCATACTGACAACAGTAATGTGGTTATACTGACAACCTAGCTGTTCGTTTTACCTGATTTTGTAATCATTTAAATAAAACAACATGACCTTCCAGTGGGAGACATTTCGTCCCTCTTTTCCTTCTGTGAAATTTGTCAGTAAGCTTTTTGCCTTCCAACCAGAGAAATGCGGCAGAGTACGACCGGTAAACGATTCACAAACCACGATTTAGTGCCGTTAAGACGATTTCTTTAAACAATGTCATAGGTGAAGGATTTAGTTTCGTCTTAAATCGTCTCAAGCAGCAATGTTCACAGACATCTCAAATAGGAAAAAGCTCATTATCCAGGTACGAAGGTTGTAAAACAAACTTCCCACAGTTTGTGTCAGGTTGATCTTTTCGTATGAAAGCGCTGCGTAGGTATTTTGTCTATGAGGTATCACAAGTAGTGTTCCTGTAGCTGTGGGAACACCAATGGGTACAGTACTGCTAAATATTCATAATGATTATCAACCTAAGTCTGAGTTCACCCGCAAAATGAGGTGACTTTATAATATTGAAGCTAGACTGTGTATCCTTGTCTTCCTTGAGTGGGCGTTGGAAGGCGTTTACACACACGTATACAATACTATGAATACTTCGAACACTATAGTTAACGTTGCTCTCATAAACTACTTTTGTTTTTTAATTCTTCTGGGTCTTCAGCGTGCAATATGTGTTGTAGATACAGTCTTAGAGCAAAAAATTGACCGCCGAGTCGTTCACGTAAGGTGGGCAATACAGTCGTGCTCCTCTCAGAATCCTATGTCCGGCAGTATGCTCGATCTGGCAACATTGTAGACTGCGGCACTTCCCAGAGGAAGTATTGACTTCAGTCTTAGTACTTTTTTCTTGAGTACGACCGTCGTCTTGAGGTAAAGCGCGAGACTAGCTAATACGACGCCTGGTAACTAGAAGCACGCGTCGACTGTTTTTATCGCCCCTTTCCTCTCGGTGCTGAAGCTATGAGTGTAATTCAAGCGAATTTACAATAGATTTCGCTTTCTGTCACACTGGTAATAACAGTTTGGTCCAACAATGTTTTAGCGAAAGATTTCTTTGCCGACCATCTGCCTCTGAACACCGCATGGATCTGAGTTCTCTGGGACCCGTTTACTGCCTACCAGCGGGGGCTGAGGCACTGCATTGTTCAAAATGGTTCAAATGGCTCTGAGCACTATGGGACTCAACTGCTGAGGTCATTAGTCCCCTAGAACTTAGAACTAGTTAAACCTAACTAACCTAAGGACATCACAAACATCCATGCCCGAGGCAGGATTCGAACCTGCGACCGTAGCGGTCTTGCGGTTCCAGACTGCAGCGCCTTTAACCGCACGGCCACTTCGGCCGGCCACTGCATTGTCTCGCCTTCTGCCGACAACGTCTGCTCCACTCCGCACTCTCGACCATGTAAAATGCTTTAATGTTGTTGAGTGGTGACCCATAAAATCTGTCTACGATTTGTGTTTCACTCTTGATAGCAAAGGAGGCACAAAACCGTTTTTATTTGATGATTATTTTATTACACTAGAATGCAATACATCACTGTGACACAGAATTAATTTCATTGTTTCTGATCCAGTGCACTACAATTAAAGCGTCACATTCTGTTCTTTTTCCTTCACGGGAGGTTCCTCAAATAATTTATTATTGTCATTGATTCATATGTCTTAGTCAAGGCACAAGAGTAAATGCAATGTAATGTGTTTGATTTCTTTCTTTTATTCTCTATGGTAAATGGATGCAAAAGATTGTGCCAATACCTATCAGAACCTGCTCTATAGCTACTCAGGCAAATTGCTTGTTTTGAGGTCTATACCTTAATTAAAGGAGAAGGGAACGCTGTTCACAAGTGATATTTAAAATATTCAATTGGATTTAAGGCGACAAAATTGCCCATATTTGAAGCTACCCAGGGAAAAAGTAAGTTGCTAGAGCCGCTGTTAGCAAATGTCTGCAGGGAGTTCCTAATTGCTACTGTGGAAATTTAGCATAGAGGCCCTATAGTAATCAAGAGGTTCATTTCCTTCATACTTATCACCCTGGCATCTGAGTCTTAAGTGAAGAATAATATTGAAATTCGTATCACTGATGGTCGATTCGAATTTCTTCAGAGACGCTGGTATTGCGAAGCAGCTTGGCAGTCAGAAAGCCAAGATGTATGACCATTAACACAACTTATTGAGTCGAGTTACCAAGAGAATTTGATGTGTAAAGGTTTTCTTCCGATTTCGATACAGAATTTTTTCTGGAAATTCGCAGCTCCATAAAATATATCAGAAAAAAAAGCTCGCATACGCCCCTACGACCGTTAGAAGTGACGACTGATTGAGCCATTCTGACCCGAGACACGGGCGGTACCACCGGGCTACGGACACACTGCTGCCTGTAAGCCACTCTCATCATGCTATTTGTCGCTCAGCCTCATAACGCATCGGGAAAGATAATAAAAGTTGTCACTTATGTGAAGAATAGCATTTCTTTCGGCAAAAAATTGAATTTTCTGTCTCAGTGTCTTAGTTTACATGATGAATATATGGCACGAGTCATTCAAATGGAAAGGGAATATCAAGTAAATTTAGCAAGTCAATTCAGTACCATACGCAGAAGTGATTGCACTGTCACAGTGTTGCCAAATGTTTGTGACGGTGTTGCCAATTCTCAGCTGTGCTAGGAACAGCTCTGTAGCGGTATGCAAGGAGAATCCCGTGCTCGTGTCATAGGAGACTATGGAGAGGAGGCATGGGGTTTGGTTGATATGCAGCGTTTTCTGCTACCAGTTGTTTCAAACATTCAGGTGTATAATCTTCCATCACGATTACAGTTTCCTACAAAATATATACGAATAAAACACTTACCATGTTACTTTGTGACAAAAGATTATTTCAGTACACTAAAAAGTCTTTGGAAATCACTTATGCCCGCCTGTCACAAAAGTAAGATAAGCACTTTGCACCTCGAAATCGAGTGCACCTATGTGCAGTCTTGTGACGTTTAAATAAATCGTCTTAACGGCACTAAATCGTGGCTTGTGAATCGTTTACCGGCCGTACTCTGCCGCATTTCACTGGTTGGAAGGCAAAAGGCTTACTGACAAATTTCACAGAAGGAAAAGAGGGACGAAATGTCTCCCACTGGAAGGTCATGTTGTTTTATTTAAATGATTACAAAATCAGGTAAAACGAACAGCTAGGTTGTCAGTATAACCACATTACTGTTGTCAGTATGATGTTGCACTGCCCAGGGCCTGTAATGATACGGGGCCCGTTTATGTCAGGCATATTGTATACAGCAGTGGAAGAGAGAGCACCACTAAATTCTAATCCGTATGCATTGCATACACACAGAAATCACTGTTACAGTGTACTTATGGAGCACAATGAGTGAATTGCGTATTTTCCGGTGAGAAAGAGCACTGGCAACCAGTCTTCGCTCCATTAGGTTACTTAAACTGGTGTCACTCTGAGCTGGAATTTATGGTCAGCGACTAAGTGTAAGGTCAATGAGTCGGATGAGAGTTTTGCAACTGTGAAATACTTTCCTACATTACAGAAGCGAATATTAAATTTGAACTAATAATGCGAAAATTTTGTACTTGGATAGCTTAGAATGAAAATCTTTGTGTTTATTGCAAAGGAAAACAATTAATTTTCTAAAACATTGTCTGTCATACACAACTTGAAACAGGTCATGTCGACCAAATCATATGGAAGAACTGACAGCGACGTATATCGGAAGGCAGTAAGATCTCTTGCCTTTTGGATTGGCAGTACTCGATAGCCATTTCTAGGCGCAAGTAAATGAAGAAAGGCAGCGCGTTTTTGTTATCAAGTAACGTCTTCATCAATTACTTTAGTTTTAATGTAATCTACGAGTAATTGCTGACGTTTGATATTAACATGAAGAGGATTCCGTGGACAGGGAAAGAACCTGTTCTTGGGAAACTACTTCTCTAGTGATCAAAAGGCCTCAAATAATCTTCAAGTACAGTGTTCCAGCAGCGGTATGAAGAAAATGATAGTAATAATGACGGTAATAATCGAATTATCCGGTAACTTCACACTTCCCAGTGGATTTTCTCTAACTAAGAAATTTGCTGAATTAGTGAAAATTTCAAAATGGCTTCACATCGAGCCTATGATGCCTAGAAGAGTCTTTACATCCTGCTGCCATGAGAATAGCATAATCTCCGCTTCAGAAGCTTGCTTCTGCTTAACCATTTAATAGACTCGCGGTTTTTCCACCGTGACTAATTTTGTAAGCTAATCACATCATCCCTTACAGCACACTCCTGGGGCTGGGAAATGTGGCCACAATGGTCTGTCGGAACGAACTATCACAGGTGTAATGCGTGGGTTCAGGTTTTTACTTTTAAGAGGCACAAACAGATTTACTTTACCCCTGGTAACATCAAGAGTAAGACGTTATAATCCAGAATCCTCATTTAACATCACATTCCTTCATTACCAACTGGGCAGAGCCGGTTTACGTTGGGAAATGACATAGCGGAAGTCATGGTAAACAGAAATACAGTCGCCAGTAAAATTACTTACATTAGACAATTTTAATTTATTTGATGAACCGATAGCCATTTAAAGGAACAGTGCTCTTACTTTACTTGTACTTGATTGAACTAGAGACGTTGAAAAATTTGGTGCTGGACTGTGATTCGAATTCGTATCTCCTCTTTCGAGGATCTGAATCTCTCGGAACAGTATAGTTCCATCATTTCCTTCCTTTTCTCAAGACTGCAATCTTCTCTAGGTCTCCGCCAAAGGTAAGTATGTGGATCCGAATCCTGATCCAGTACAAAAATATTCATAATTTCATTTCAAGCCCTATCACGTGCACACCGGCCTGTTAGTGAAAATTAACGTACATTTTTAATGTCTGTTCATGTGTTGCCAACAATCGCAATAGCTGTCGTTATTTCTGGCCAAACACGCACACATCTTACTATTGGTGAGTAAGCAACTGATACTTAAGCTATATTCGTGAATGCACGATAGGAGTGCATTTAGATTGCCGCTTAGGCACAAAAGTTTGTATCCTTATTTTAGATTCAAACACCTAGCAGCTAATAAGAAAAACCATACGAAACATTCGATTTTACTTAGTTACCAATCATATTACGTGTTGGGTTCGTATCTCCGCCACAGAACTTCATATCATGCACTTCATCTTTAAATGCATGCACACTTTGTTACTTCAGAATAGGGGTATATCAGACATCTTTCGTGGTTAGTTAACAGGGACGAAAGGGTCTTGATAGAAGTCCCGGTTTATTACAAAAACTGTCGTCTTTTATTTCCAACTTTAGATTTGGATACTAGTATTAGCAAAAATTTCGGTAATTCATGACTCTTCATGGCTAGTCATCAATATGATATGATTAGATTAGATTACATTAGATTAATTCTTGTTTCATAGATCATGAATACGATATTTCATAATGATGTGGAACGTGTCATTTTAATGAATGATTTCTTTACATACCATGATTCAATCTCTTTACAAGTTTTTACTCTCTCTCTCTCTCTCTCTCTCTCTCTCTCTCTCTCTCTCATTTTTTTTTGATTTTTATCTCTCTCTCTCTCTCTCTGTCACACACACACACACACACATTCTTATTTTATTTTTATTTGTTTGTTGTGCTCGACTATCGGCGAGGCACGAAACCGTCTGTGAATGAGTTTTTTAGTTTTGAGTACACTTACGAAAGAAATATAAAAACGTCTATGAGAGTTACTGACTTATGATGCTTAGTTTGCAGTAAGTTCTGAGTATTATTAGTAACTACGATCCAGTCCCTAAACCGAGTTACAGAAATGCGATTCAGACGCATTACGTATTCCAAGCCGTTGCAGCGGCGACTTGGAGACACCAGCTATGGTCACTTCCCAGCTCGCTGTAAGATCACATCGATTCGTCTTCTTCCTGCTGGTATTGTAACTGAGATTTGGCAACAAGGCAATGTATGTTTGGCAACTCTGTGATCGACGAGTTACTTCCTGGTGTGCACGGAATTAAGCCTCAAAGTTCACTTGATTTTTCTTGTCATTTCCATTGAATAACCTGAGTTATTATCGCTTGAGGTGTAACAAAAGATTGTAAATTTACGGCTTTCAATCCAGTAAAGTCGTTGCACGTGGAAATCGCAACTAATCTCGTCCTTCAAATAGCGGTTTACGAGCTCTAGCCACTATTGGTCTCGTAAGAGGAAGCTAAGACACATACCTCTTCGCCAGCTCTGTGATAACGTGCTGACATACGGAAAAGCGTCTGATATGGTTCGCAGTTCCAGTCTCACTGAGTGTAGCGTTTTTATCCCTTCTGTGAAAGAACTACAAACGGCCAGATCAAACATCGATAAGGAAATCGCAAGAAAATACTTTCGGCTCATAGTGCAATGGTGAAAAACTTACAATGCTGCACAACAGGTAACGCCTCTTTCCGCTGCTGACAAGCAAATTTTAGGTTGCTAGGAATACATAACTTGATTTATGAAATGCCACATTTGCATACATGTTGAGTACGACACAGCATACCAATTAAACACAGACCCAATCAAAATCTAAGTGAGTAGTATTTTACCAATTCGTGACGATAGAGGCACGCTTGTGTGAGAGTTTTATGAAAAGAGACTTTCGTCGTAAGGTTATCGTGGGTAGTTTTATTTCATTTTTTATAATACAGTTCACAATTTTCGTAAGGTTTCCTTTAATTTTGTTAAAACAATAGTAAACATGAGAGAGAAATTAATCATCAACGATATATGCGAATTCTCTGATGTTATTTATAACAGTCTGAAAATGCATATGCAGTTTATTGATTACATGCACGTAGAAAACTTGTTCTGTGTTAAGGCTGTCAAACAAGACTTGAAGAAGAATAAAATGCCACTACCAGCCGACAGCTAATGTAGAAAATACTTTTCCGACGTATTTTGGCACAATGCGCTCAACCCATACATAATCCAAATTTTCGAGATGCATCTACTGCCTGGCTGTCTGTTAAACCTGAAATGAACAAAATGTCTCAGAAGTTGTCCCTTTTTCCACATACGACTATTTTGGTTTGAGAAGTGAAGGGAATTATGTTACAAGTTCCATTAGATTGATAACTTTAGCAGACAGCAGAATTGCGTTTTGAAAAATATGGCAGTGAATGTACTCGAACTCGCGACATCTTATCTAACGCGCGCGATTCTTAGCATTACGCTACTATCTGACACATAGGCACAACAGCTCCAGAACTCAAAAACAAACTCCTGCATCCCACAGCGCTGTGAGAGAATGCATGTGGCCGGGTCTAGAATTCTGAAAGACAAACAGTTACACCTTTTCTTTTGCACTGCACGATGTTTTCAACAAACAGATAGCGCAATAGAGTAGCTCAAGTGGAAAGGAACACTTCCTATTTAAATTTCTACATCCTACACTGTTGGCAGTTCTGTGTTGGTGGCAGTTACGGGATTTTATTTCGGTGATTACAAAATAAAGTTGAATGTATGCACTGGGTAGCCGAGGCAGCTAGTTCATGGTGATTCGGTCAACCAAGTAAATGAATTTACTGAAAATGATGCAAATTGATACAGGGAGCCTGTGTGTCAGAATTATCAGCCAGTGTGGCACAACGGCGTTATGATGGAAAAATGAGCCACTGAGAAGAGGATTTGGTGGTCTGTTGGGCTGATGATAGCTTAATATATCTATGGTCTGGGTTCGATTACAACTTCGGTTAGTGATTTTAGATTGGTAGAGACAGATTCTATTCTCTTCTGGCTACACCAAGTGAAGAAGATATAATGGCATTGTGGTCTGAAATTCACATTAAAAATGATATTCCTTCTCTACCAAGTAGACGTTAGCTTGAGCCACAATAAAGTCTGGAGTGGCGACATGTAGAAACTTTATCACCAGTAACCTTTCTTATCCTAGTTATTTATTTCTAGTGACGAAACAAACCCTATGTAGGATTACAGGACACTTATTCCATCTTTTATCTGAGCTTCTGTATGTCGAAAAAATTGGTTCTGAACTGGGAATGCAACTCAGACCGCCCTTAACGCGGAATTTGTTCCATCGTGACAATACAGCTCGGCTACAATTTGTTGTTTGTTCAAAACTGCAGATTCCTCAACATCTCCACATGTTGAGGGTGAATGGGTTCGAATACTGGCCCGGCACTAAAGATTTCATTATGTATTATCAAGCTCTACCATGAGAACACCTATCTGCTGGTGGATAATAATTTCGATTTTTAATGTATTTTCATTCGTTGTCAACACTAACGATATTTGACGTTTTTGACTCCCAGTTAGACACAGAACCATTTGCGAATTCACTGTAAGATCCAGATGTTATTCCGAGCTGCTGGTGGAGAAATATTCGGTAGCTGACGTCTCTTTGTGTGTAGTCAACAACGATGTGTGTGGAGCTCTATTCCCAGTCAGCACTGAACTCTTCGTCATATTATTTCTAGTTCAAACATGCTCACATGTCGCTGCTGGTGCAACAAACCCGCATTTAACGTTCGTTTTCTCTAGAATATAACAGCGATAGGTGCTGGGTTGGAGTCCTGGGAAGGAAAAAATTAATGTTTCATCTCGTCATTTCAGTAACAACATCTAGCTATTGCCGAGAAAATTCGATATGTCACAGTTGATTGTGCTTCGATATCTATCCGATTAGGTTCTGGGTTCGAATCCCTCTCCAACACAAAGCTTTACCTCACGGCATTTCAAGTAAGTTACTTGTTGAGAAGCAATATTTAACATCTCTCGTAGTTCGTAAACAGGGACAACAGGTGCTGGGTAGGAATTCGCGTCCGTTAAAAGTGTTTGCGTTATGTAATTTAAAGTTGGTATTTGCTAATTGATACTGTCTAAAATCGAGGTATATCACTCTCTGTATGCCTAATCAGGAATGACTGTTAGTTTCCGTCAGTCACGAAATCTTTGCTTAGTCTGCATGACCTGGGTTTGAATCCATATGCAGAACGAGACGATTCGTCGTGTCATTTGAAGTTCATACATCTTCTCAACTAGCTGCTCGTGTATAACTTATATTTTTAATGTCATTTTGTGTTAAATAATAAGTACGGTATGTTACTTTGAAGAGGAAATCATGAATACGACGAACTTACTACGTGCATTACCTATCTGACGTAATAATGAGAGTGGTAACATTTCAGGTATGTCATTTATTGTAATAAATGTGAGCTTACAAGCCTTAAGGACAGTCTTACCTGTGATTAGGTGTTCCCTGATATTTGTAGTATCGTAGTATTACTTTCCACCTTGAGTTATTGCGATACAGAGTAGTGTTTTCTAGTGGTGACTTGTTGTAACCATTTTCAATAGTCAAACGACTGTACCAAGGAGCGATTAGAGGACCTGCTAGACAGCTGCGTTATGTGGGTTGCATGCGAATTAGGCGAAATGCAATTCAGGTCGTTCGGATACTTTTGAGCACGACTGTACATGAAGGGGATGTCAAATAACGGATTTTAAACACCTAGCAAACTAAACAGATTTCAGCACCTCCTTCGAAGTATCATTTGCACCTACAAGAACAATAATACCTATTACTGCCAAGATGCGACGTAACTATGCAGCAATACGATCAGAGACCATACATGCAGCAGAATACCTTGCAAGGAAAAAAAAAGGTCGGTATTAGAAATAGGAGAAAGATATAACTAAGTAGGCTTCCGTGGCTTGTATCAACATGATGAAAATTATTGTGTGTGTTGTCTGTGTGTATAAAGTACTTTAAAATTTAAACTATAAAACCGACGTTTCCATGGACGCAGTGAACAACATTAATACTGCAGGAGTATACTAGCTACGTTGTGCGTGCGGAACTGCCTACATGGGTCAGACAGGGAGGCCAGTCAGCACACGGGTAACAGAACATGAACCCTATGTGCGATTAGCACAGCGCAATAAATCGGCGACAGAAGAACAGTAACGTGGCTACACACTGCCCATTATATTCCAGGAAGCCCTTGTACTGGCGAGAGAGTCGTGGACGTGCCAAAACGAAATGCGAGAGGCGATAGAAATTATTAGGCGACTTTAATAGAGGGGATAGCTAGAAATTCCGGCGTCCTAGCCACCGGCTATCCCAGACCTAAAGGCCGGTAGCGGTCGCGGTGAAGACAACATAAGCAAACAGCTGTGGACCAACTGTCAGTGTATTTCCGCGCACACCAGGAAGAAAACATGCCCACCAGAAAAGATCCAAGAGCTGATTTGAAGACAGACGCCAATCATCGACAAGCGGACAGTCCACGAATAGCCTCCTTGCTAACCTCTCCCAGTCGTCATGACTAAATGTTATTTTATAGGGCCAATAAAGTTCCAGTAATATGACGTATTGACACAGATTGCTTGCAATAAATAGGGACACCTTTTCCCCTGCAAAATCAGTCTCGCCCTGAGGAAGGCCCTTGTAAAAAATGCGGCCGAAACGTACGTTTCATAATTTGTATTTTAAAGTGTTTTATACCATGACGCGATACAACAGCTAGAAGAATTTTAATCAAGAGGAAGATAGATAGTGAGAAAAGTCCTACGTCCAATGAAAGAAAATCATGAATTCAGAAGACGACATGAACTCTACTCCTACGTAGAAAATTTTAAGAATGGCATTCGTAGGAGGCGGATTCTTTTCTATGGCCACATTGCTCGAATGAATCCTGTAAGGTTCAGCAATAGAACCGTAGACTGCTTTTTAAAAAGAAAGCCAAGGAAGCGCAGCGACGTAGAAAAACGACCTGCGAGAAGTGAGGGATAGTACAGAACTATATCCATAGAAATATCCTACTCAAGAAGAAACTCCTAGAGCATTTTGGTTTGTAAGAAAAGGCAACAGTGAGAACTTACAAAACGTGGAATGAAGCAGTCAGGAACAACATGAAAATCAGGTATAATACTCGACATTGTTAACGGGATATGAAAAAGGTGTTGCATTTTGTTCTCTGACGCTCAATTATTTAATGACAAACTTGATTAATGTCTCCCATAGGTTAATAAAATACACAGAAATATAAAATAAAAGTTAAATGAGTAATGCAATAACATGGATTCTATTCTAATATCTGTAATTGATGTAGACGACAAAGAACTATGTTGAATAATGTTTATTCTAGAAAGGACACCTCAAACAAACGAGAAGTGGTCCTGTGATATTCATATAAAATACAGACAAGAAATACCCTTATCAAATTCATTAAAGTTATGTTGAGAGCGTTACGAGAATGGTAGCAAAATCCCCAAACTAAATGACCATCAAAGATACGGAAAAATTAAGTTCGTTTCGTAGTAATAACACACGGAAATATTCACCAGCTCAAAACAGTTCAGATTTCAACATGATGATTTACAAATAACACAATTCATACAAAGAATAGCAGCTCACACTCTGTCTATTCTCAGTTCCGTAAATTAAGTGGAAATAGCGTCATACTCTGGAGCACATTCAGACCTCTTAAGGAATTAGAGTTCCTTAAAGAGTTAAACTACTGTAGGGGCTGTTCACTGGCCAGAATCAATCAACTGAATGATCGAGTCATGCACAGTACCAGCACTCGACACAAAGTGCCCAGGATCGCTTCCTTGAGCTCTTCACTCAAAAAGTCCCAGTCTGTACATAATTCCCGTAGTGTTCTGCTACTGTCTACTTTTCCATTGGCTGAAGACCGTCCCCGCCACAAATACATCATTCTTACATTCTACACTCATCATTTGACTCAACTTGTCCACTTTCCACGCTAAACGAACATACTACAACAACATTTAAATAAAAGAGTGTTGTAAACATTCAGTCCCAGTCAGATAATTCACAATAAAAATAAACAAATGTTTGTCGGTCCCGAGTTAGAATCTCGGTCCGGCACAAAGTTTTAATCTGCCAGGAAATTTCATATCAGCGCACACTCCGCTGCAGAGTGAAAATCTCATTCTGGAGATGTTTGTCCGTAAATAAACAAGCCAATATTATTGCGCAAATGTGTTCACGAAAAATGACAACAGATTGTTGTTAAATACCGTTTAACCAATTATTTAGGTCGCAAGTTCGAATCCTGCCTCGGGCATGGATGTGTGTGATATCCTTAGGTTAGTTAGGTTTAAGTAGTTCTAAGTTCTAGGGGACTGATGACCTCAGATGTTAAGTCTCATAGTGCTCAGAGCCATTTAGTTAACTGATCATTAAATAAAAATACGAACATAACAAAATATGAGGTACTGGTGCTGTGTTCAGATACGGTGTAAATGTGAAGAAAACGATGTTCTGCTAAAAATTTGCATAATAAGAAAGGTATAAAAGACGGAATAAATTAAGAAACAAAATATAAACAGATAAGTGGTTTTCCGTTGTGATAGCTATGTGTAGAGCTATCATCTGAGATATAGTTTGTTGAAATTGCGTAAGGCATTTAAAAGTTGTTAATTCAGAGGGTCATTCTGAAAATGTTTATTCGCTGTGATGATATTAACTTCTGTAGTTTTAAAAATATTGAAATGTTGTTGTGTCGTTGGGTGCACCTCATTTTTCTGAGAACGCAGATGTATTCAGATTTGCTTGAATACTTGACTGTGAATTACGGACAACTTAAACTGACGGGACACACAGAAAATCTTATGGGGGAAGACTAACCAAAGACTGCGTTTTATCGGCAGGACACTTAGAAAATGTAACAGATCTACTAAGGAGACTGCCTACACTACGCTTGTCCGTCCTCTTTTAGAATACTGCTGCGCGGTGTGGGATCCTTGCCAGATAGGACTGACGGAGTACATCGAAAACGTTCAAAGAAGCGCAGCACGTTCTGTTTTATCGCGAAATATGAGAGTGTCGCTGAAATGATACAGGATTTGGGCTGGGCATCATTAAAAGAAAGGGGTTTTTCGTTGCGACGGAATCTTCTCACGAAATTCTAATCACCAACTTTCTCCTCCCAATGTGACAATATTTTGTTGACACCGACCTACATAGGGAGAAACGATAACCACGCTAAAATAAGGGAAATCAGAGCTCGTATGGAAAGATATAGATGTTCGTTCTTTCCGCGTGCTATACGACGTTGGAATAATAGAGAATTGTGAAGCTGGTTCGATGAACCCTCTGCCAGACACTTAAATGTGATTTGCAGTGTATCCATGTAGATGTAGAATTATTATAGATTCTTGAAGAGCTGTAAGAAGCCATTTTTCAGCTTGCCTGACATTCTGCCATTTCTTGGAGCATTTTCTGTCCTCTTAAGTAATAGACGCGTCATTCAAATTCCTCGTACAACGATTTTGCCATTTCTGTCCACGTGCTCCTTGTCTCTGCACTTGAGCTCGCCTGTGGTGGTCGCATACGTCGTCGTCCCGCCGACTCGTACACAGCCAAGCAAGCAAATTCAGATCCTCCAGGTATCAGCCCTAAGTGGACGAATAACTCACCTTCATACTCCTAACATGGTCAAACATGGTCAAGCATTGTCAAAGTCCCATCTACCTGACAAGGATAAATGCAAGGGAAAGTGACGTATGTGTTATTTGACTCACAGAGATTCCCGACCACGTCGTCATCGAGTGTAATCTACTCACAAATAAAAATAGAGACAGAGTATAGCTAGGTTTAGTGGATTGTGTGACGTACTTAACAGATGATCTAAAAAGGTGTCACAACGTGAAGTGGAATTGTATTTGTAAAGACAAGGCCCAACCGTTGGAAGATACCAGGCACCAAAGCCAGCACAAGTGAGATGACACCAAAATGCATCTGGAATAGGAAGTAGAGCATGTGTGGTATCTGCAGACGCTCCAGAAGAAAGTGATTACTATATCGAAAGAAGGTTTCTAGGGCATCTGGGGACCAGCAGTATGGGTTGTGGAGAACCAGGGCATGAGAATATGCTGCGGGCTGATACCTAGACTCAGATGATAGTTTCCATTTAGAAATAAATTTAATTCGAGATTTTTGAAAGATAATCAATTTTTATTACTAGAAATTATTTTGTTATGTAATTAATGTAATTTTGCTCCTCTTTTTCTCATTTGTATTACTGTAGTAGCAGTTGTACGGTTTACTCTTTCTTGTAGATTACAAACCATAGATGCGATAGTCAATAAATAAATAAGTAAATTGGGAAGGCGGGGTCACGTTTACGCACGGGGCGCATTTACGCAGTGCAATTTTCTCGGGAACCGTTCTTGCCAGAGCGCTACCAACAATGAAAGATTACTATTGCCATTTACTGATGACTCTCACAAACTTCACGACACAAGATGTTCTTAGCAGGAAGAACATAGTTGTGCTTCTGTGTAAGGTGAGTACATTTTGTTACTCAAATATCGAAGCTCTTAGGGAGCATACCTTTTAAAATGGAGAATAGGTTAATATATGTTCGTTTATAGGAGATTACTCTACTTCACGAGGCACGTTTGTAAAATTTGAGAGCCGATAGGTTACTGCTAGTTTCGAAACGAATTCAATCGCAATGGGGAAATTAGAAGCATTGCTGAATTCGAACCCAAGACTATTCATGTACCTAAGAGAGCTCTTGACCGATAATTAATTATCTCAGGGTCCAACCTTATATTCCTGTTTTTCTGTTCTACTTCGCCAAGTTGAGAAAAGTGCATATACACTGTAGAGCCAAAGAAACAGGTACAGCCGCGCGGGATTAGCCGAGCGGTTTGAGGCGCTGCAGTCATGGACTGTGCGGCTGGTACCGGCGGAGGTTCGAGTCCTCCCTCGGGCATGGGTGTGTGTGTTTGTCCTTAGGATAATTTAGGTTAAGTAGTGTGTAAGCTTAGGGACTGATGACCTTAGAAGTTAAGTCCCATACGATTTCTCACACATTTGAACGTTTTGAAACAGGTACACCTGCCTAACATCGTGTAGGGCCCACGCGAGCACGCGGAAATGCCGCAACACGGCGTGGCATGGACTCGAGTAATGTCTGAAGTAGTGCTGGAAGGAACTGACACAATGAATTCTGCAGGGCTGTCCACAAATCCGTAGAGCCTCCACTAGCTTGAACAGTCCCATGCTGACATTCAGGGTCCATAGGTTCATCAGGTACTCTCCATATCCGTACATGTTCATCCGCTCGATACAATTTGAAACGAAACTCGCCCGACCAGGCAACATGTTTCCAGTCATTAACAGTCCAACGTCGGTGTTGACAGGCCCAGGCAAGGAGTAAAGCTTTGCGTCGAGCAGTCATCAAGGGCACACGAGTGGGCCTTCGGGTCGGAACGCCCATATCGATGACGTTTCGTTGAATGGTTCGCACGCTGACACTTGTTGATGCCCCAGCATTAAAATATGCAGCAATTTTCGGTGGGGTTGCACTTCTGTCACGTCGAACGATTCTCTTCACTCGTCGTTGGTCCCGTTCTTGCAGGATCTTTTTCGGCCGCAGCGATGTAGGAGATTTGATGTTTTATCGGATTCCTGATATTCTTGGTACACTCGTGAAATGGTCCTACGGGATAATCCCCACTTCATAGCAGCCTCGATGCTGTGTCCCATCGCTCGTGCGTCGACTATAACACTACGTTCAAACTCACCTGAATCTTGATAACCTGCCACTGTAGTAGCAGTAACTGGTCTAACAACTGCGCCAGACACTTGTCTTATATAGGTGTTGCCGACCGCAGCGCCGTATTCTGCCTGTTTGCACATATCTGTATTTGAATAGGCATGCCTATACCAGTTTCTTTGGCGCTTCAGTGTACTATATCAGTGAGAATAACTGGTACGGGAGAATTTTGCGAAGAGCGTCGCTGTTGCACGACTCGGTTTTGAAACGTGACAGTGTCTGATCTCCAAATTGGACGCCCCAAGGACGCAATCGGCTGCCCGTAGCATCTCTGAATGGCATTGCCTGCAGCAGATAAAAACGTCGGCCGTTTTCGGTTAACTGCCGAGAGGACAATGGACAATACGGCCGTTTGGGCGCATCTGTCCGCCACGGTCTCGCCCTCTTCTTGTCCGTCCGGCGGCCAAAGAGTATACCGGTCGCTGGAACTGCAATGCATTCCTCTGCCTGGACGCTGTGCAGAGTGGTTGGCCACTGGTGCAGCCTTTCTTTTGCCTCTTTAGCAAAATAAGTTAATAGCCTAACGATCCTGCAAGCAATGATTTCTCCTCCGCAGAGTTCATCATGTTTCAGAAAATAACGGTGTCCGAGAACAACACACCTCCCGACCCAGACAGACAGCTTTTTCTCTGTTGTGAAGATTGCTCAAAATGAAGCTGATAGTAGAATACACTGAGGTGACAAAAGTAATGGGATAAAGATATGCACATTTACAGATGACGCTGGTATCGGGTACGCAGTGTATACAAGGGCACCGCATGAGCGGAGCTATCATTTGTGCTCAGGTGATTCATGTGAAAAGGTTTCCGACATGATTATGGCCACACGACGGAAATTAACAGACTTTCAACGCGGAATGGGAGTTGAAGCTAGACGCATGGAACATTCCATTTCACAAATCGTTATGGAATTCAGTATTCCGATACCGCACAGAGTCATGAAGGTGCCAAGTACAGAATGGTCCATTGATAGTGAGCGGGCCAAATATCTCACGAAATAAGCATCAAACGAAAAAACTACAAAGAACGAAACTCGTCTAGCTTGAAGAGGGAAACCAGATGGCGCTATGGTTGGCCCGTTATATGGCGCTTCCATAGCTTGTTGAGACCATGACCTTGATCTCCTGCATTACGCCAGGCAAAAGGAGGTGTGGTCCTTCTGGACGAGCCCGTGTTCGTCAGATACCATAAACGGAGCGTGTACGAGACTAAGGTTCTGGGTGCGTACTTCTCAAATCAAGGAGCCGCTGTTACATCAGTGGTACGAGCTTCCTTCGGTCTCGCCGTAGTTCGGCAAGTATGAAGAGTCTGAGAACTGTGGCGCTACGCTCGCTTTCTGATCGTCGACGCGTTCCCTCTTATGAAGCATGGAAGAGTGTAAGACTAATCGTGATTTATTTTTAGTACGGAAGATGAGCACACGACCTTGTTGGTGTAAAGTATCACTGACAACGTGAAATAACCGAATGTCGGTATCAGATGCCCATTACTGGAAGTTTTATTTTGTGACTCTGTGGAGGGTGTAAGACGAATATTAATTGATGCAAAGGAAAGAACTGCAGATGTGTTCCATTAGAAGAGAAGTGATACCTAACGAAAAACATACAAATTTCGTCCAGTGCAAACAAAATGGTTGTATTCTTGTTTATTTCACCTCCACCACATTAGTTAATTGCAAAAATTAGCACAATGAACGTACCATCTGTACTTTATCTTGCAAAATGTGGTGAAAAAATGGTTCAAATGGTTCTGAGCACTATGGGACTTAATTTCTGAGGTCATCAGTCCCCTAGAACTTAGAACTACTTAAACCTAACTAACCTAAGGACATCACACACATCCATGCCTGAGGCAGGATTCGAACCTGCGACCGTAGCGGTCAGGCGGTTCTAGACTGAAGCGCCCAGAACCGCACTGCCACTCCGGCCGGCAAAATGTGGTGAAACTGACAGCCATCAACCTCAGTGCAAGCATGACATTGACGAACAAGATTCTGATCCATCCTGATAAATATCCCTAACGTTTTTGGAATCACATTACAGTAAGCTACAATTCTGGCAGCTAATGCCATCCCCGTATCCACCGGAGTCTCATACACAAGTGACTGTAGATACCCCCACAGGAAATAATCAAGGTGATTCAGGTCAGGTGACCTCGCATGCCATGGAATAGAACTTCCAATCCAGCGACCGGTACTGCTCCATCGTTTTGTGCTGTACTTCTCAGAATAGCACTGAATTATGATTGGTTACGTCTTTGATTCATAGCAGCTTCTATCATGGCACAATGGAAATACTATACAACAGAGCCGCCTTATGGACAGGTAAAGTAAACAGAACGCACATCATGACTTCCTGGCAATCAGGTTCTCCTCCTTGTTTCCTTGCAGGAAATAAAGACCGTACATGTAAGCAGCACAGTACTTGTAAACCTGTACGCATGTTAGTTGTGAATAAGCTGGAAAATAGTAACGCTAGACAAAGCGGAAGACAAGTTTACTTCAATGTCTCCTTAAGCTGGCTTCTCCGAGCCCAGGTTCCCTATCTCAGATTGTTCAATGGAGCATTATCTATGTCCCGTTAAATTTTTGCACGCTCTTACAGATACAGAATATATAGTTGCTGAACAGTTCAAAGAAAACTTTAGTCTCATTTCAAATAGGTACCCCACTCATACAATTATAGTCGGTGGTGACTTTAATCTACCCTCGATATGCTGGAAAAATTATACGTTTAAAGCCGGCAGCAGGCATAAAACGTCGTCCGAAATTGTACTGAATGCTTTCTCAGAAAATTATTTTGAACAATTAGTTTCTGAGCCCACTCGAATCGTAAATGGTTGCGAAAGCATACTTGACCTCTTAGCAACGGATAATCCTGGACAAATAGTGAGTATCTTGACGAATACAGGGATTAGTGACCACAAGGCAGTAGCTGCTAGGCTGAAAACCGTAACTCATACAACCATAAAAAGAAACGCAAAGTATATCTATTTAAAAAACCTAATAAAAATGCTCGTAGCGCCTTTTTAAGAGACAGTCTCCATTCCTTCCGATCTAATCATGTACGCGTAGAAAAATTGTAGAATGATTTCAGAGAGACAGTATTGACTGCAATTGAGAGATATATACCACATGAATTAATAAGTGATTGTACTGATCCCCCATGGTACACAAAACGGGTCAGATCGCTGTTGCAGAAGCAGCGAAAAAAGCATGCCAAATTTAAAAGAACGCAAAATCCCCAAGATTGGCAAAGTTTTGCACAAGTTCGAAATAAAGTGCATACTTCAATGCGAGATGCTTTCAATAATTTCCGAAACGAAACTCTGCCTCGAAATCTGGCAGAAAACCCAAAGAGATTCTGGTCATACATAAAGCACACCAGTGGCAAGATCCAATCAACACCATCACTGAGCGATAACAACGGTAAAGTCACTCATGACAGTGGCACTAAAGCAGAGTTATTAAAAATGGTTTTTCGAAGCTCCTTCGCCAGAGCAGACGAAGTGAATATTACTAAATTCCAATCAAGAACAGCTGCCAAGATGAGAAACATAGAAACAGATATCATCGGAGTAACGAAGCAGCTTAAATCACTTAATAAAAGCAAGGCTTCCAGTCCCGATTGTATACCAGTTAGGTTCCTCTCAGAGTATGCTGATACAATAGCTCCATATTTAGCATTTATATACAATCACTCGCTCACAGAAAGATCCGTACCTAAAGACTGGAAAATTGCCACACCAACACCCAAAAAATTAAGTAGGAGTAATCCGTTGAATTACAAAAATCAAATGGCTCTGAGCACTATGGGACTTAACTTCTGAGGTCATCAGTCCCCTAGAACTTAGAGCTACTTAAACCTAACTAACCTAAGGACATCACACACATCCATGCCCGAGGCAGGATTCGAACCTGCGACCGTAGCGGTCGCGCGGTTCCAGACTGTAGCGCCTAGAACCGCTCGGCCACTCCGGCCGGCTCCATGTTCAACAATGTGCACTGATCTGTGAGCTCAGAAACACCTATGCCTTTAACAACACTGTACTCTGTAGTCAGATCTGCCACAGATCTGCCATCACCGGCCACTGAATTACAGGCCCATATCACTTACGTCGATTTGCAGTAGGGTTTTGGAACATGTACTGTATTCCAACATTGTGAAGTACCTCGAAGAAAACGATTTATTGACACGTAGTCAGCAAAGATTCAGAAAATATCGTTCTTGCGAAACACAACTACCTCTTTATACTCACGAAGTAATGAGTGCTATCGACAGGGGATGTCAAATTGATTCCATATTTTTACATTTTCAGAAGGCTTTCGACACCGTTTCTCACAAGCGTCTTCTAACCAAACTGCGTGCCTACAGAGTATCGCCTCAGTTGTGCGACTGGATTCGTGATTTCCTGTCAGAAAGGTCACAGTTCGTAGTAACAGACGGAAAGCCATCGAGTAAAACAGAAATAGTATCCAGCGTTCCCAAGGAAGTGTTACAGGCCTTCTACTGTTCCTGATCTATATTAACGACATAGGAGACAATCTCAGTAGCCGTCTTAGACTGTTTGCCGATGATGCTGTCATTTACCTTCTTGTAAAGTCATCAGATGACCAAAACGAATTGTAAAATGATTCAAAAAAGATATCCGTATGGTGCAAAAAGTGGCAATTGACCCTGAATAAAGAAAAGTGTGAAGTTATTCACATGGATACTAAAAGAAGTCCGCTTAATTTCGATTACGCGATAAGTCACACAAATCTGAAGGCTGTAAATTCAACTAAATACTCAGAGATTATAATTTCAAATACCCTAAATTGGAATTACCACGTAGATAATGCTGTGGGTAGAGCCAACCAAAGACTGCGATTCATTGGCATAACACTTAGAAGGTGCAACAGGTCTACTAAAGACTGCTTACACCACGCTTATCCGCCCTATTCTGGAGTATTGCTGTGCGGTGTGGGATCCGCATCAGGTGGGACTGACGGATGACCGAAAAAGTACAAAGAAGGGCAGCTCGTTTTGTATTAGACATTCTCCGAATAAATACTAAATACTAAAATAATTTTACAACAGCCTTCGAAAACGTTTTACCTATGTAAATGTATGCTAAACAGAACAATATTCACTGCTAACCGACGAGTCGCTTTTTTGGTACGTAACTTGCTCCTGTCATTTAGCCAGATTGGGCGTTTCGTGACATTTCAACTTGCACTTGAGAATGGCTATAAAGCCGTATTCGTGATTGTGTGGAATAAATGAATAGTAACGTATAGTTTAATAGTGGAATTTTTTTTTTGTTTCAAAATAGTTTCACATGTAGTACTAATGCTGCGAGTCCGCGGCTACACTTGCGAACTCGTGTACTGGCTCTCCTTTCTGAGCAGGTCCAGTCCACTTGCACACGTCAACAGGCTCAGGTGACGAGTGGGTAGCGGAAGAGAGACACGAGTCGTCTACTGGCACTCGGAGACGGCGAGTTCGGCGATGACGTCACAGGATTCGCTGGTAAGTCTAAAGTCTAAGTATATGGAGCTCATCTCTGATCTCTAATGCTCACACTTCACGCCACACTGTTGTCCAGAGTCCATTTGGTCACCACTTGTCCCGCTGTCACTGCACTACAGCGATCTGTTGGCAGGAGCTTTAGGAGAGCTATACGCGAAGCTTTCATCGAATTCGAAAATAGATTGTATACATTCCTTTTCCAAAAAAAACTGGAAACACAGTTTTGAAAAGTCTTTTTATTTTACGAGAATCCCTCTACGCCATTTTTCTTACTTTTTTTTTTTTGTTTTGTTTTCTCATGTGTTGTCTTCAACTGCCCTAAGTACAAAACCACGTCAATTATTTTACCACATTACAGATTTGCAATATTGGTGGTAAGTTCCTTTGATACCAAACTGCTGAGGTCGTCGGTCCCTAGGATTAAACACTACTGCAACTAACTTAAACTATCTTACGCTAAGGACAACACACACACACCCATGCCCGAGAGAGGTCTCGAACCTCCTACGGGGAGAGCCGTGTGAACCGTGTCAAGGCGCCTAAGACCGCGCGGCTATCCCGCAAGGCAGATTTCCAGTACTATATGCTGGTTATATTGAAGCGTCGCTGTTAGCTTCGCTTCATACTATTTAACTCGTATTTCATGCTGTCACTCTCAATCATTTGTCATTTAGTCTTGTACTCGCGTTTGTTCCCATTCAGTGGTACACAAAAAATGGCTCTGAGCACTATGGGACTCAACTGCTGTGGTCATCAGTCCCCTAGAACTTAGAACTACTTAAACCGAACTAGCCTAAGGACATCACACACAGCCATGCCCGAGGCAGGATTCGAACCTGCGACCGTAGCAGTCGCACGGTTCCGGACTGCGCGCCTAGAACCGCGAGTCAGTGTTACACAAAGTATCAATTTTTCCAGAAAGCACCTTATCCTATGCACTTTACCTGCACTGTGTTTCCAAATTTCCTTTTCTCTTTATCTTCTCTATGAGTGTGTTCGTTGAATTTGGTTTTTATATGATAGCAGCACAGCATCTGGTTGTCTGCTCTGGTTGCAACAGTGTATCCATCGTAGATTTATCACAGTGAAGGTAAACAGATTTCTACCCTTTCGGTTGTCATTCGACAGTAGTTAAGTTGGTAGCGGATGAGGCCCTGCTGGTCTCTTCCAGCTACCTGGGGAAAGTTCGTTGAAGGGAGTGCGTGCTCTCAGCACTCAGGATTGGATCTTTGGTGAGAGATGATGGTACTCTTAAGAGTGACCTGGCACTAGTGAGTTTGTTGATGTGTGATGGTGTGTAGATATTCTAACTGCTGCACACGTTTGATCTACTAGTTAATTTTCAAGTTTGGTAGTCGAATTCTTATATTTTTCAGAGTGTGGTCATGAGTATATTTTTCTGTATGTTGTAAGTTTCTCCGGTTCTTGCTTTGTGTAAGCAGGAAAGTTCGTTACTCTAGCACAGGTTTAAAATTCAGTTTGTCTGCTCCTTTAACTGGGATGTATGTGTGAACTTTTCTCGAGAGTATGTGTTTCATTTGTTCTACTTTTCATTTCGTTTCTGTTTTAAGATTGTGTGTCTTTCATCCCACGTGGTGGTCATATCATCGTGTGTAATTTTAGTACCATCTAGAACACATTTTATTCTAATTCCGCAAGATTTTTTGTTGCTATTTGCACCTACACACCTTACATTTGTGTTCTTGAAATTTTGACAGGTCTTAGTACTTTTGCTTTGTTCATCAATATAAAAGGCATTTGCGGGTGTTTCACGCCAGTGTAGTTTAGTTTCATGTGCAAGGTGATGAAAATAAATTTCTTTATAGGAGAGTGTTCCATAGTATTCGTTGTCACAATAATTCAATCATACAATAGGGATGAACCTCTGAGCCTTTGACTTATTGCGACGGGAAAAATTATTTTTATCTCTGTTCCTGTATCTGTGAATCTAGTATGTTTGTGTGAGCTTTTCCCATGCGCGCCTAAGATATCCTTTTCAGTTCTTACATTAAATTTTCCCAGCTTTAGCTAAACTGGGTGGTGACCCAGCAAAATTTTGTGGTAT
The DNA here is from genome assembly GCF_023898315.1 of Schistocerca nitens. NCBI lineage: Eukaryota > Metazoa > Arthropoda > Insecta > Orthoptera > Acrididae > Schistocerca > Schistocerca nitens. The sequence continues at coordinate 230,536,491 of NC_064622.1, forward strand.
TCGAAACGTACAATAGAATGCAGAGTTTCACACTGACTAACTTCCCCCGGTATCTATTTGCAAATCACTTTCCAAATAACCATTCACCCACTAATAACCACTTAATATGTTGTTTTAGTATCAGGCCTACATTCAAATTTTCTCTATGAACTTACTCTGTTCGTTGTCGAAGTTTGCCTGCACTTGAGACAAACAGTACAATATCTTCCATAAACCAGGTGTGGTTTAGAGACGATTCATTAAGTCGATGCAGTTTAAATTTACCAGTGGCGGTATAAACTATACCACCAACTTACTCTACAGTACTTTACATTTCATGTGCTGTAAGCCTGATATTTTAGCATCTTATCTCTTTACATTTGCAAGGCTTCCATTTTCTACCCCTCTGTTTTCAAATGGTTCAAATGGCTCTGAGCACTATGGGACTCAACTGCTGAGGTCATTAGTCCCCTAGAACTTAGAACTAGTTAAACCTAACTAACCTAAGGACATCACAAACATCCATGCCCGAGGCAGGATTCGAACCTGCGACCGTAGCGGTCTTGCGGCTCCAGACTGCAGCGCCTTTAACCGCACGGCCACTTCGGCCGGCACCCTCTGTTTTCTTCAGTATCACAGGAACTTGTGTTCCACATGTACATTTTCCGAAATTTCATCAATACCATATCTTTATTTGACAACATTGGAGTTCTTTTGTCATGGGAAGCTCTCTTCCCCTTTGTCAGTTTATCATCAGTATCTTACTTACTCGACTGTCTACTATGTAATGCAACAAACGGAAAATGAGCACGAAGTGTATAATGTATCTGGATACGCAAATGATTGGCGTTTGAGTACACCACCACAAAATACATCCCTTGTATAAGCAAGGGTTATGCAGTGAGTTTCTCATTCAGAATATGCATTTGGTTGTTCATGAGAATATTGTGTTATGTCTCGTATAAAATGGAGAAGCGTTTCCAACACGTTTCAGCATTCGACAAGAACAGATCGTGGCCTATCGAGACAACGTTATCATAATTCAGTGATACTTCTGTTCACACTGTCTGGTAGCCCAGGACTGCCATGCTTATATAGAATCGATTATGTCCAGGAGAGCCATACTTAACATCATGCAGCATTTCAATGGCTTCACTCTATTAACACCCGATAGGAGAGACCCGTTTGGCTATGTAGGTTTGTACAATGACATTGTGTACCTTGAGTTGTAATTGGGTTTTTTACCGCAGGACAAGTACCCTCATGGGCACTTCATCAACGTCTGGAGCATTATTTTATTCGGACTGTTATTTTCAACAACTGTAGCATTATTTTTTCAGGATAAATTTCAGTCATCCGTTGCAAATAAATTATTATTATCTTTATATCGGTTTCGATGAATTAAATTGTCATCTTCAGAAGCTTAGTTTAGCGGATAGTTAACATCTTCTTCAGCAAATCCTTTGACATGGCAGCAGAGAGTGGTGCATCCACACTGGCTCGCCCAACGATAACAATGTACACCGAAGCGTCTCTTCAGACTTGTCCCAGTTGTGTATATAGCATTGCGATGGATGTATACTTGTGTGGAGGCTTCGAGATGGACGAATATTGCCAGACTGCATTCGTCATTTTTCTACGAGCCCTGTACCTGGTGTGACAGTACAGCGTGCCACTGTGTACACAGCATGATCGCTTCTGGTTCGCATAGCTGCTAATTTGGACAATAGCCATTATATTTCTGAAATGTTAAGGCCAGTGTCTGTGCCCTATAGTCAAGGCCTCTTTGACATTTATTTTTCAACAAGATAACACAAAACTGCATATTCCCTGTGTGTTCGACTGTTGTGGCCAACACATTGACAATGTAGGACAAGAGTATCCAAGAGACTGGCAAGCCACTGCTTACTATCCACTATGACTGATGAGCTCTGGCATTGAGTTGAAGCAGCTTGGAATTACGTACGCATACCTGTCATCAAAGCTGATTTTGACATGTTGCCCAGCCAGGTTTTGGACATTGTTGCTGCCAAAGGCGGCAGCTCTGTACACTAAATTTCCCTCCCTGCATATCCCCAAATCACTTACAGATTTAATCATGTATTCTTCATACTATAGTTATCCGGGGGTGAGCAGGGCTTCTTCGGTAAAGAGGTGGTGGAGTGATGGATTGTGGAGGTGGAAGTGCTGGTAGAGGATGGCTAGAAAAACTCTGCTGCAAGATACAACAAAAATGGTTCAAATGGCTCTGAGCACTATGAGACTTAACTTCTGAGGTCATCAGTCCCCTAGAACTTAGGACTACTTAAACCTAACTAACCTAAGGACATCACACACATCCATGCCCGAGGCAGGATTCGAAACTGCGACAGTAGCGGTCGCGCGGTTCCAGACTGTAGCGCTCAGAACCGCTCGGCCACCTCGGCCGGCCAAGATACAAAACATTTTATTTACCTTGGATTACAACATCGGAGTATTTGGCGTCCCCGGATAAGAGCCGGCCGCGGTGGTCTCGCGGTTCTAGGCGCGCAGTCAGGAACCGTGCGACTGCTGCGGTCGCAGGTTCGAATCCTGCCTCGGGCATGGATGTGTGTGATGTCCTTAGGTTAGTTAGGTTTAAGTAGTTCTAAGTTCTAGGGGACTGATGACCACAGCAGTTGAGTCCCATAGTGCTCAGAGCCATTTGAACCATTTGAACCGCATAAGACACCTGCACGCGCGTGGTCGACACGCGATGTCAATGACACTGGAAAGCTGTGGCAGTATGATGGGGATTGACGTCCGCATCCTACTTTGTTGGCAGTTTACTTCATTCAGCAGATTGTACCTGAGTTTGCACTATACAGCCCTGAGTGAACAGTGCCACCGACGTGTACATCTGCTGAATTGTCGTAGGCAGCCACGATTACTAGGTGAGGAGCTCGCCTTGGTGTGGAGGGATAGCGGCAGTACCGTCGTGGTTCCGAACGGCTGCCCTCTAAGGCAGAAGTTCAGTGTTGCTTTGGCCCTTGAGAAATAACTCCTCGTTGTCCCCTAAGCCCATGGTGGTGGACTTTCAATCGTTAGCTGGTGATGGAGGTGGCTGCCCAGATCGGAGTTGGCTTCTGGCTGGCCCATAGCGTGCTGGAAATCGACGTGGAGCCGATGCCGTGGAGGGTGCTGCCAGACTGTGCATAACTGTGGTAGAATCATAGAGTATTCACAGAGATTAGTAGCACACTTGTTGTTACACTGCTTCCAAGCACGTATAGATCAACACCACACTGTCTCAACAGTGAGGAAATAAAGCACAGGCCAGTCCTTCATTTCAAAGCCTTTCTTGTGGTGTCACCATTATTGCACGGTTTAACCCGGCCGTCTCGCAATGTACAAGAAGGTTCACTTGTGAAATTACCTATCAGGAGTTTCTGTGCCGGTCTGCTTGCCTCACACATGGCTGCCAGGGTGTGTCTTCAACTCAGTAATACCCTAAATTTAGCGACGTCGCTGCAACACGCAAATACGCAAAATTTCGTTGGTTGATATCCTCCCTGGTGTTTCAGTTTTAATGGAAAACACTGGAATTTTGCTTCCTAGAAAATCGAACACTTTCGTTTACATGAACAAAGCTTAATCAAGATAAAAGGTCAATCATTATTGGCTTCTCCATCTCAAGCCTACCTGTGGTTGTAACCAAAAGAGTATAAACACCTGTATCCATATTTGCAGAATGACCACAGCGGATGCTTCATAAATAAAAGCGAAATTCTTCTAGTGCAAAACCTTCTTTGATTAACAGCAGTAGGCTTAAGACGGAGAACGCAATAGTAACAGCTACTGCGGAAGATAGCCATGCAAACACACATATTACAATCAAGCTCGGGTATTTATTATTGCAACTACCTGTTTTGGCCGAATTAGGTAATCTTCAGAAGTAAAATACAGAGAGATGACAAACCGGCATCACTTGGTGCACATCACAAAAACCGCAATATCCAGTTCTGACGATGTGCACCATTTGATGCTGGTGATAGCTACTATCCTCTCCCTATTTTAGATCTTAACGTGACTCGTTAGGCAGGAACCGTTCATTATACGAAAGACTGCGTGATCTAGACGGTACTTCATTTATCCACTAAAGTGCCAAAGAAACAGGTACTGGCATGCGTATTCAAATACAGAGATATGTAAACTGGCGGAATACGGCGCTGGGGTCGGTAACGCCTGTATAAGACAACAAGTGTCTGTCACAGCTGTTAGATCGGTTACTGCTGCTACAATGGCAGGTTATCAAGATTTAATTGAGTTTGAACGTGGTGTTATAGTTGGCGCATGAGCATTGGAACACAGTACCTCCAAGGGAGCGATGAAGTGGGGATTTTCCCGTACGACCATTTTATTGTGTTGTGCCCACTTGTCTGATATAGGGTGCCTAGGAAGCTGTTTTCTCGGATTGCTAGACGACAATTAAAGCAAATCGTATTAATGGAGTTTATTACAGTAAGTTGACAATACTTAGCTTCGCATATTCAGAAAGATGTGTCGCAAGCGAATGGCGACATGCAAATAATCAATGTCCTTCGGTATGTACAATTTCATTGCAAGCAAAATAATACAGTTCATAAGTCACTGCTGCAGCATTTGTATGACGGCTCTTCTTCCACTCCGATTGTGGCTAGGCAGCGCGGCGCTTATATTCTCTTCGTGTACAAGCCGCTCCTGCCTTGGTGTCATCCTAGGGAGGGGTTCATCAGTGTACTATTGGTTGACGTTGTCTCACAGCTCTCTCTGCTCTTCCATTCTCGATCGTCCTGCCGGCGTCGTTACGCTGGAACATTCTCCCCCCCCCCCCACACCTACCCCTCCGCCCCCCCCCCCTCCCCTCCCAAAGCGACGGACCCTCATAATGTAGGGAGCGCGACGACGGTGGGAGAGGCAGCAGTGTGGACGCTTTGCTGTACCGGAAGCTGTGGCTGCAGGGAACGTCAGGTTTCTGGTCGTACCCCACCATCCAGCTTTCGCTCTGGTGGAAACGTCCCCAGAAAACGACCAGAAGTGTACATGTCCACCTAGTGACGCCAATAACCAGATGTAGAAGGCCTTAGCTGCTGTGGGCGGGTCCAGCTCTATTGGTAGGACGAGAGGAGGCGGAGGAGGTGAAGGCTCCATCTCCATGGGGTCGTCCTGCAATGTCATGACGACATCCTCCAGCGGCTGCTGTAGCCGCAGTGTCCTTGGGATCCATGAATCTGGGGGAAGAGACACAGAAGGATCACCGAGCACATGATAGTGGCGAACTTGATTGTGATGTCGGCGCTGCAATCCGTCCGGGCCTGAAATGAGATACATGCATGCGCCAAATCGACGAAATATCTCGCTCCGTGACCACTATCTACTGCCGCTAAAAACCCTGACAAATACATCATCACGCGGCGTGAAGCGATACTTGAGGCCTTCCTTCAGCGCCGGGTGCTGAGCAGGTGGAGCAGTGTCCGATGGCGGCGGTCGTGAAGCAGTTTCACCGGCGACGGTCCATCCCGCGGAGGCGAACGATAGGAGGCGAGAAACAGTTGCAATGCTTGATCCCTGGTGTGTGCGGAGCAAAGTTTGACCATCTGCTGCTTGAAGGTTCTGACAAAATGTTCCGCTTCGCCGTTTGACTGTGGATGTAACGGTGCACTAGTTAGATGCTGTATGCCATTGCGTTCACAGAATGTTTCAAATTCATTTGACGTGAACTGAGGGCCGTTTGCCGACACTACGACTTCAGGCAGCCCTTCGAGGCAAAATGTAGAGGAAAACACCTGAATTGTTCAAAAGGAAACTTGCTATACAAGTCAATCACAATCAACCAACGAAGGTTGAAAAAGGTCCCACAAAGTCTATGTGCACATGTTGTCATGGTGATTGCGACATAGGCCAAGCAAGTAATTTTTGTGGCGGAGCAGAATGATTTTCCGCACATGTCTGACACTGTGACTTCATCTGTTCTACTTGGACACGTCCATACTCTGCCAAGTAGTGTCGACACGCTGACTGTTTCGTACAGACAATCCCCCGGTGCCCTTGGTGAAGTAACAGTAGCACTTCCTTTTGCAAAGCTTAAGGGTTCAACATACGTGACTGTCCACTGTCATTTTTTCCAAGAATCACACCTTTCTGTACAGCGAGGCCAAGAATGAATTTTAGCAAAATGATAAAATCAGAATCAGCTTCTGTGGCCTGTGCAAGTATCCGATAGTTCAGCGGAAAGGATTGAAGCAATTCAGAATCGTGAGCATCGATGTGACAGCGAGATGCAGCAGAAGCATCAAAGTCTGTATCGGGGCCAATCGGAAGACGTGAAAGTGCGTCCGCATTACCATGTTGAGCTGTCGGACGATACACAATCTCACAGTGGTATTGAAACGACAACAAAGCCGATGTTTGCATTTTTTGGGCAGTTCGTACAGGTTTCCTCGGATGAAACAAGGACTGCAATGACTTGTGATCCATTACTAAGTAGAATTTTCTGCCATATAAATAGTGGTGGAATTTGGTGACACCATACACAATAGCCAAAGCCTCTTTCTCTAACTGTGAATACTTACACTGAGCTTTGGACAACACTTTTGATGCGAAAGCGATAGACCTCTCTTTATCATAATTCCGGGCGAAAGCGCTGCACCAATTCTGTAAGCGGAAGTGTCAACTTGCAGTACAACTGGCTTGTCAGGATCAAAGTGAACTACTCATCGATCACTGAGTAATGCATCTTCAAGTTTTTGAAAAGCTACTTGGCATTCATCTGTCCGAGCAAAGGGGTTGGTCTTGCGACACAAGCTATGCAATGGAGCTGGGATTTGTGTAACATTCGATATGAACCGAATATAATAGTTCATTTTCCCTAAGAGTGACTGCAATACTCTGACACTGAAAGGAACTGGCAAATCTCGTATGGCTAGCAAATGCGACTGAAGGGGATGTATGTAGTGTTGGCAGAAGAGCCAACACCGTGTTACTAGAGGAGGCCGAAATGGACGCGTTTTAGCTCACGCAGAGTGGCGTGAGGAGGGAAGAACTATACTGACGTGAGGTCTGGAACATGACAAGGAATTAGAATTCAGAAAGCGGACATAATTAGTTTGATACTTAACTTTAATCCATTAATTATGAACGTCGCTCTTGACGGTATATGATTCACAATATTATCTGTTTCAGAATACATGCATAGTAACTTAATATGGCGCCTTGCTAGGTCGTAGTAAACGACGTAGCTGAAGGCTATGCTAAACTGTCGTCTCGGCAAATGAGAGCGTATGTAGCCAGTGAACCATCGCTAGCAAAGTCCGCTGTACAAATGGGCGAGTGCTAGGGAGTCTCTCTAGACTAGACCTGCCGTGTGGCGGCGCTCGGTCTGCAATCACTGATAGTGGCGACACGCGGGTCCGACGTATACTAACGGACCGCGGCCGATTTAAAAGCTACCACCTAGCAAGTGTGGTGTCTGGCGGTGACATCACCATGTACACCTTGAATGTTTATGACATGACCAAGATACTGCAACTTAGGTATTAAAACATCACACTTGTCCAGTCTACACTTTAATCCTGCATCAGATAACACATAAATCAAAGCACGCTAATTTGCAGTATGATCTTCAGGTGTATGACCTCCTACGACAATATCGTCCAAATAGTTTGAACAGTTTGGCGCTTGAGCAGTCACCTGTTCCAAATGCCATTGGAAAATGGCGGGTGCGGAAGCACTGCCAAAAGGCAAACGCAAATATTTAAACATGACCAAACGAGTATTCACTACACGCACTTTTTGAGATTTTTCATCGAGCGGTATTTGAAGAGACGCACCGTGCAAATCAGTTTTTGAAAAGTAGCGACCAGCGCGTAATATGTCCATGGGATCCCCTGGGCATGGCAAGGGCTAAGTATCAATCACAGTTTGTGGGTTGATCCTAGACTCAAAGTCAACATAGAGGCAAATGCGACCTGAAGGTTTGGGTACAAAACAAATGGACTTGCCCATTGACGAACTTATATGGGCGCAATAGCTCCGCTATCATGCAATTCTTTTAAGTTCAGCAGCGATATTTTCCCATAATGCAATTGGAAGAGTTCTGGCCCAGCAAAATTTTGGCTGAGCATTGTCTTGCAGGGTAATATGTGCAACAAAATTGTTAGCTTTGCTTAAACCTTCAGAAAAAAGTTCTGGGGATTCTTTCAGCAAGCTAGCCACACTGTCGTTTGCATTGAATGCAGATACTGACAACACATTGTCCTGAACGTTAAAGTCAAACAAATCAAATGAATCGAGACCAAATATGTTATCACAATCGCGTGATTGTAGCACTGTAAAAGTCGCTGTCCGCGTATGCGAACGATACGTGGCAGGCAAAGTACATTTTCTGAGAACGGAAATGCCTTGTTCATTATAAGACGTCAGGTGCATGCTAGTTTTAGACAGGCGTGGGGAGCGCAACATTTTGTGTGTGTGACGATTCAGCAATGTTACAGAATCACGCGTGTCCAACTGAAATTTCACACATTTCCCATAAAGAAGCAATCCGTTTTCAGGCCACACGTGCCCCATTGGGGCCGTCCGACAGCCGTGTCATCCTCAGCTGAGGATGCGGATAGGAGGGGCGTGTGGTCAGCACACCCCCCTCCCGGTCGTTATGATGGTTTTTTTGACCAGAGCCGCTACTATTCGGTCGAGTAGCATCATGATTCTGAGTGCACCCCGAAAAATGGCAACAGTGCATGGTGGCCAGGACGGTCACCCATCCAAGTACCGGCCACGCCCGACAGCGCTTAACTTCGGTGATCTGACGGGAACCGGTGTATCCACCGCGGCAAGGCCGTTGCCCATAAAGAAGCAAATGAACAAAAAGTTGGTTGGACTGGCGTAGCACGGAAGAAACCATTCACTTGCTAGTTTTGCTATGGTCATTTCAGACTTTGAATGTACTGCATTAATGACATGGACCTTATGACTAGATTTTTGTGAGTCGGCTGAATTCTTATGTTTGTTTCGTTGCAAACATACAGATTGTACATGTCCTTTCTTGCCAAATGTGTAACACCATGCTCGTCGGGAGGGCAGTCCTGGCTTTTGTGCTGTGTATAACACATAGTGCACGACTTAATTCTGTTCACCTGTGTAGCCGCCTGTTAACCGAGTTGCTTACGTGGCGTGGAGAGTTGTTTACATGGCATGGCGAGCACAAGCTGCTGCTGCCGAATGGGCCGGCCAACAAGGGACTCAACCTGACAAATTGCTGGCTGCTCAAATTTATTGGCCAACAGGATACCAAAATCGTACTGATCTAATACTTGCACTACTTGCTGAAATGATGGCTCGGACTGTTTCAAAATCTTTACTCTGAGTTTGACATCAGTTACATTGTACACAATCGCATCACGCAACATAACATCAGAATACAAAGCACCAAAAGCACATTTGAATATTCATTTCCTCGTCATACCCTGCAAATCTGTTACCCAATCGTGATAAGTTTGGCTCAAATGGTTCAAATGGCTCTGAGCACAATGGGACTTAACTTCTGAGGTCATCAGTCCCCTAGAACTTAGAACTACTTAATCCTAGCTAACCTAAGGACATCACACACATCCATGCCCGAAGCAGGTTTCGAACCTGCGACCGTAACGGATGCGTGGTTCCATACTGTAGCGCCTAGAACTGCTCGGCCACACCGGCCGGCCGTGATAAGTTTGCTCTGGACAATTAATTAATTAAAGAAATCATGCCTAGTTGCTACCTCATTCATTTGTTGGTCATAATACACTCATGCCCATAAATTAATGATAATACTGATACATGGTGAAACAACGCTCTGGTGGGCGGTTTGCGGGTTTAAATCACCTCGGAGTATGACCTTGCAGTGCATTTGACCTGCGGTCGTCGCACGGTGGCGCTGACAGCAGTCCACATACGCAGAAGTGTGTTGGTGCATATCAGAGTACGGTGCAGCAAGTAAGTGTGCATACGTTTTCAGACGTGCTAATGGTGACTGTGTGTTGAAAATGGCTTAAAGAACACATATTGATTACGCTATGAGGCGAAGAATACTAGGGCTGCTGGAGGCTGGTCCAACACAGCAGGTCGTAGCACGGGCCCTCCGTGTGCCTCAAAGTGTGATCTCAAGATTGTGTGCAACGATTCCAGCAGACAGGAAACGTGTCCAGGCGCTACAGTACAAGATGTCAACAGTGTATAACACCTCAAGAAGACCGATATCTCACTATCAAAAAAATAGCTCTGAGCACTATGGGACGTAACATCTATGGTCATCAGTCCCCTAGAACTTAGAACTATTTAAACCTAACTAACATAAGGACATCACACAACACCCAGTCATCACAAGGCAGAGTATCTCAGTATCAGTGCCCACATACGACCACGGAGTACTGCAGGTAGCCTTGCTCAGGACCTTACCACAGCCACTGGAACAATTGTCTCCAGACACACAGTCTACAGGTAACTGAACAGACATGATTTATTCGCCCGGAGACCTTCAAGGTGCATTCCACTGAACCCTGGTCACAGGAGAGCCCTTTAAGCCTGGTATCAAGAACACAGTATATGGCCATTGGAACAGTGGTCCCAGGTTATGTTCAAGGACGAGTCCAGGTATCGTCTGAACAGTGATTCTCGACGGTTTGTCATCTGGTGTGAACCATTAACCAGATGCCAACCCCTTAATGTCCTTGAAAGGGACCTGTATGAAGGTCGTGGTTTGATGTGGTGGGGTGGGGTCATGATTAGTGCATGTACACCCCTGCAAGTCTATGACAGAGGAACTGTAACAGGTCAGGTGTATCGTGACGTCATTTTGCACCAATATGTCTGCCTTTTCAGGGCTCAGTAGTACCACCTTCTTCCTGATGGATGATAACGCACGGCCCCATCGTGCTGCCATCGTGGAGGAGTACCTTGAAACAGAAGACATCAGGCGAATGGAGTGGCCTGCCTGTTCTCCAGACCTAAACCCCATCGAACACATCTAGGATGCTCTCGGTCGACATATCGCTGCGCGTCTTTAAACCCCTAGGACACTTCGGGAGTTCTGATTGACACTGGTGCAAGAATGGGAGGCTATACCCCAGCAGCTACTCGACCACCTGATCCAGAGTATTCCAACCCATGGTGCGGCCTATGTACGTATGCATGGTGATCATATCTCATACTGATGTCGGGGTGCATGCGCAGAAAACAGTGGCGTTTTGCACCACATGTGTTTCGGAGCGGTTCTATCAACTTACCACCAATACCGTGGACTTACAGATCTGTGTCGTGTGTGTTCTCTATGTGCCTATGCTATTAGCGCCAGTTTTGTGGCACCACATTCTGCAATTATCCTTAATTTATGAGCATGAGTGTAGGTAGTTAGCGAATCTACAACCTGCTCATACGAAAGTTCACTCGGAGTGGCGTTGGGAAATAACTTCTGACTGAGTCTGAACACTGCTCTTCCTTCCATGGACAATAAGTAGGGGCGTTTCACAGTACCCGGTACATTGTGAGCAATTACGTGGGCTTCAAACTGTTGCAACCACTCAAGCCATTCCTTTTTTGTTCATGAAACTGCTGAAAAGGCGGTATAGCACTTGGAGCTGCTGTTGGTGTTGCTTGTGCTGCATTGGTAGTTTGGTTCGCCAGGAGCTGCTGTATCATGTTGAACAGTGAGGATATTTGCTGGCTCTGAAGCTGAAACATTTGCATTAGCTGCGTTGCGTCTAACGCTGGAAGCTGTGGCGCCTGAGCAGTGGGGTGAGATAGGTAGGGTGGGCATGTTGGAAGGAACAAATGCAAGAAACAGACAAGGCAAGCAAGAAAAATAAGTACAAAAGCAGAGAAAATTTGTGCATCACCCACCTGAAAACATTGACTAGCAAAAACACGATAAGAAACTGTAAAGCAAATAAACGCCCTGTAAAGAAACACAAAGAGAGAATTAAGGCGCAAGCAAAACACAAAAGAAAATTCTATGGCTTCGAGGTGCGAGGTTTTTTTTTTTTTTTTTTTTTTTTTTAGTCGGCGTTATTGTGTTCTGACCACTGGTCTGATGTAGGATGCCTAGGAAGCTGTTTTCTCGGATCGCCAGACAACAATTCAAGCAAATCGTATTAATGGAGTTTATTACAGTAAGTTAAATTGACAATACTAATCTTTCACAAAGGCGTGTCGCAAGCAAATGGCGACATGCAAATAATCAATGTCCTTCGGTGTATACAATGTCATGGCAAACAAAACAATACAGTTGTTAAGTCACTGCTGTAACTTTTGTCCTCGTACGACGGCTCGTTTTCCACTCCGCCTGCAGCAAGGCGGCGCGACGCTTATATTCTATTCGTATAGATGCCGCTCTGTACTGGTTCTGTATTGGTGTCGTCCTACAGAGGGGTTCGTCAACGTATCATTGGTTGACGTCGTCTGACAGCCCTCTCTGCTCTTCCGTTTTTGATCGTCGTGCCGACACTTGTAGTTACTCTGGAACACACTTCACGAGTGTACCATGAACATCAGGAATCCGGCAAAACATCAAATCTTCGACATCGCTACGGCCGGAAAAAGATCCTGCAAGATCGGATCCAACGACGACTGAAGAGAATCGTTCAACGTGACAGATGTGCAACCCTTCCACAAATTGCGGCAGATTTCAATGTTGGGCTATCAACAAGTATCAGCGTGCGAACCATTCAAAGATACATCATCCATATGGGCTTTCGGAGCCGAAGGCCCACTCGTGTACCCTTGATGACTGCATGACAGAAGGCTTTAGGCCTCACCTGGGCCTGTCAGCACAGACATTGGACTGTTGATGAATGGAAATGTGTTGCCTGGTCGGACAAGACTCGTTTCAAATTGTATCGAGCGAATGGACGTGTTCGGTTATGGAGAAAACCTCATGAATCCATGGACCCTGCATGCCAACAGGGGACTGTTCAAGCTGGTGAAGGCTCTGTAATGGCGTGGGGCGTCTGCATTTGGAGTGATATGGGACGCCTGATACGTCTACACACGGCTCTGACAGGTGACACGTACGTAAGCATCTTGCCTGATCACTTGCATCCATTGATGTTCATTGTGCATTCCGACGGACTTGGGCAATTCCAGCAGAACAATGCGACACCGCACACGCTCAGAATTGCTACAGAGTGGCTCCAGGAGCACTCTTCTGAGTTTAAATACTTGCGCCGGCCACCAAACTCCCCAGACATGAACGTTATTGAGCATATCCAGGTTGCCTTGCACCGTGCTATGCAGATGAGGTCTCCACCCCCGTCATACTCTTACGGATTTATGGACAGCCCTGCAGGATTCATGGTGTCAGTTCCCTCCAGCACTACTTCAGACATTAATCGACTCCACGCCACGTCGTGTTGCGGTACTTCTGCGAGCTCGCGGGGGACCTACACGATATTAGGCAGGTGTACCAGTTGTGTGTGTGTGTGTGTGTGTGTGTGTGTGTGTGTGTGTTTTACACATCTCCTCCTAAACCACTAGATCGATTTCAACCAAACTTGGTACACATAATCCCTTACTCTTTGGCAAGAATCGCTGTTGGAATGAGAACAATGTACCTATCACAGTTCGGAAGATATGGCGTGGTAATCGATGAGATGCGAGAAAAACTGCCGCATCAAGTATAACGTTTAAATTTATTACTTCTGTGCTGCCAACTCTACGCCCAATAAATTTCGCAGAGAGGATACATATATGCAGCTAACTGAACGGACAAAATTATATCATGGTACTACACATAGTTCAGAAGATATGACGTCATAAACTTGAAAAAAATACTGCATCGTGCATATTTTAATACATTTATTCTTTACTGCTTATACCCTCCTACAGTCGAGTCAATTTGACGAAATCTTTGACACCTGGTAGCGCTTTTGTCAGCTTTAAACTGCAGAGCGTAAACGGCTGAAGGCGAAAACAATCGCCATCCATAAAGCTATGAAGAGACGTTGCCATTGAGACGTTTAAAAAATCGCGTTGTAGCACTAGCTCCTAAGAGTGCTGGTTGCAGACACGCGAAGCAGCTGCGTCCAGCGTGCAGGAAGTGTCCGGGACATTACACTACAAACAACGTTAATTTTTGTTTCCATTCCTAACAGAAAATTGGCAAAATGAATACCTGGACAATCATGGGCTTTGTCAGATAGCAAACGTATAACGAAAGATCACGTCACAATGCCGCCTTTTGGTTTCCATTTCTTTTACTACAGCAACTTTGCCAATGCTGATGTTAAGCAGTTTTCCAAGTTTCAATGTCGTTTTAACTTAGTTCGTCCATAACCATTAAACTTTGAAATATAAACTGCCTATTTCATAGGTGATTCAAGTCTTTACTTCTTTAACCAGAAGCACTATGACAAATGTGAACCTTTCCTTTTCGTTCCCACCGCTCTTCTGAAGTTACCGAGAGAGGTAGTGCGATGGTTGGCACACTGGACTCGCACTCAGAGGATGATGGTTCAAATGCCCGTCCGGCCATCCACACTTAGGTTTTCCTTGATGTCCCTAAATCGGTCCACCCAAATGTCGGGGTGTTTCCTTTGAAAAGGGAACGGCCGATTTCCTTCCCCATCCTTTCGCAATCCGAGCTTGTGCTCAGTCTCTTAACGACCTCGCAGTCGACAGGAAGTTAAACTTCCATTTTTCTTCCTTTCTTTTTCTTGTGAAGTTTACTTTCACTTTCCTCTTCCTTTCTTCAGCTTATCTACAAACAACTTAATCAACATTGCCAAACCGTTACAACTCTGCCTTACACTTAGACTCTCCTCATGCACCAGTTTTATTATTCTTAGAAGATGTTCGATGATATTGTATATTATAACTAGTTTGTACCTGTGCTTCGTCCTTACTCATCCCACACTTTCAATCGTCTATTTGCAGTACACAATGCCGAAGGCTTACTCTGTGCCCGTAAAGAGACAATGATATTTATTAGGGTTCCGTACCACAATCGGTGAAAACGGAATCCTTATAGGATCACGGTAGAACTCTGTAGTCCGTCTGTCTTCCTATTTGTCTGTCGGACTGTTCAAAACCCTGTTTCTGGAGAACGGATAGACGTATGAAGTTGAAATTTGTCACACATTAAGGTCTACAGTCACTTGGCGACGTCAAAAAGTGATGTTTCTAAGTCAATGCAATAAAAAGGTATGGCCATTTATGTCACATACTTCGATATTCACAAACTCACTCATCAAAACCTACAGGTTGCTTTTCGCTGACCTAGAATCATGAAATTTGGTAAGAAGCAAGGTTTCACCCTACAACCGAAGGATAAAATCAGAAAAGTCTTAATTTGTAATTATATCACAGGAAAAAAGTTTTGTCATTTGTTATGAGGCTGAGTGTCCGTCCATCCATCTGTTAACACCCCTTTTCTCGGGAGTCTATAGATGAATCAAGTTGAAATTTATGCCGCATACTGACGTCTATATTCTTTTGGTGTTACAGAATCATGAAATTTGGAAAGAAGAAAGGTTTCACAGTACAAGTAAAGGAAAAGATCAGAAAATTATTAATTTGTAATTACATCATATGGTAAAATTATTTCTTTTGTCATTTGTTGTGCGACTTCAAACTTGAAAGTAGAACACTCCCGAAAGTCTTGAACTACCTGGGGTCGATATCTTGCATTATCAATTTCGATAACAGGCAAAAATACTCGAGATCATCGATTCCCGGAATGGATAAATTGTCTATATACATAATTAAATTTGTACGGAATCCTCAGTGCGCTAGTCCTACTCGCTCCTCGCCGATTTCTTCATTTTACGTTCAAGCAGTAAAGTGCAATGTTATAAATGCTTCTCTGATAACAAAACTGAATATCAGTGCAGTTTATCTCCCGCCTAATCTTCATCTCCCGTGCGAGTGTCTACAGTACATCCAGAGAGGTAACCTCCATCGTTTTTTAACAGACGATGGAGCAAGTAATCGCCGTACATATTTTCAGACTCAACAAAGGTAGAAGGTTAATACCACCGAAAACGAGCCTTGAAGTCCACGTTTTTTTCAAAGGAGGCGGCAGCAGAGGTGCAGCGTTCCGTCTGAGAACAGCTGCGTGCCAGGGAACCAGTTTGTCCATTAGCACTGGGCTATCCCTGTACCAGCGCTTGCGATGGCAAAAAGTACCCACCGCTGCGCACCGCACCTCCATCTGCACGAGACTGCGTGAGAACATGGCCACCTCTCGAGCCTCCAGTCTTTCCATGAACACGTGGCACCAGTCATCGGCGCGATGCAGCAAATGACTCCCACAGAAGTAACGTGCGAGCTGTCGCATTGCGGTGATTGCAAATTGCCATCCGACATTCTGATTTAAATTTGCCGTCGCTTTTGTAAATAACTTCTGTTGAATGCTTCGGTAGTCCACGGTTAATCTGGTCGTCTGCTGCATATCTGATGTCGTCGCTATCTATGAGACCTAGAAATCCAGCCTACCTTTATAATATGCGTCACGCCTGGAGCTATATTCTATTTCCCCTTGAATACTAAGAATGCAGTTATTACTGTAAGAACTTTACAGATCTTAATAATTCGATTTTTTTACATTATTTCATTATTGGTATTTGGACCACTGGACACACAACCATCTTCTGTGAACAAGTGTACATAAAATATTCGAGCGAGAATAACGAATTATTCTACTGAAGGAACTTTATAAATTTTTCAGTCTCATTGGATTAGGAGCCTTCACTTGTGGTTTTTACACATGTAAATGCGATTTAGGACGATTAAAAGAAACGACGCACCACAAAGGAATTATCCGAATGGAACGGAAATCGGTAAATGTGATGTACATGTACAAACAAATAAATGATTCAATTTCAGAAAAACTGGATGATTTACTCAAGAGGAAGAGCTTCACAAATTGAGCAAGTCAATAACGCGTTGGTCGACCTCTGGCCCTTATGCGCGCATTTATTCGGCTTGGCATCGACTGACAGAGCTGTTGGTTGTCGTGCTGAAGGGTTTTCTACCAAATTCCATCCAATTGGCGCGTTAGATCCTCAAAACCCCAAGATGGTTGGAGAGCTCCTCCCATAATGTTCCAAACGTTCTCAATCGGTGAGAGATCCGGTGACCTTATTGGCCAAGGAAGGGTTTGGCAAACATGAAGACAAGCAGTAGAAACCCTCGCCGTGTGCGGGCGGGCATTATCGTGCTGAAATGTAAGCCCAGGATGGCTTGCCATGAAGAGCAACAAAACGGGGTGTAGAATATTGCCGACGAACCGCTGTGTGTAAGGGTGCAGCGTATGGCGACCAAAGGGGTCCTGCTACGTAAAAAAAATTGTATCCCATATCATCAGTCTTGGCTGTCGGGCCATACGGCGAACGACAGTCATGTTGATATCCCGGACATCTCGAGACACATCTTCGTTTGTCGTCGGGGCTCACTTTGAAGCAGGACTCATCGTTGAAGACAATTCTACTCCAGTCAATCAGATTCCAGGCCGAAGACATGTATGGAAGCGGCCAAAACTGCGGTGGTATACCAATACGATTATCGCCCGCCATACGGTCCGACAACCAGGTGTGATGGTCTGGGGTAATATTTCTTTTCATAGAAGGACCTCTTCAGTTGTCATCCACGATAATTTAAACCTGCATATGCCGAGAATTTCTACTGCTTATCTTCACGTTTTCCAAACCCTACTTTGGCCAGCTAGTCGCCGGATCTCTCGCCAGTTGAGATCTTCGGACAGAATGTGGCACATTATCTCTCTGTAGGACATCCAACAACTGTATAAATCAATGCCAAGCCGAATATATAATTGCATAAGCGACAGAGGTGGACCAACGCGTTATTAATTTGCTCAGTTTGAGAAGCTCTTTCTCTTGAATAAAGCAACGAATTTTTCTAAAACTGCTATCATTTGCTTGTCTGTACATATACATCACATCTACTGATTTCCGACTCATTCGAATAAATCTTTCGTGGTGTGTCGTTCTTTTCTCTTAGAATCAATTTTTGCATCATATTTTAAGTCATGATAATAACTGTCACATTATAAATAATAATCATGTTAATAATAGAAGTGAAAGCAAAATATGAAGCCAGATTTACATATATCTAAAGATATTTGGAGTAACAGTCTGACCGGCAACTAATAATAATAGATATAATAACAACAATGTTAATAATTTTAGTAATTGCAGAAGTACTGTAGGGGTGTCTACACAGAGAAATAGACGTAGAATAAGGGGAAATCAAATGGACAGACGTAATGTTGATGCTTTAATTTGTTCTGAAAGTGGTGCTAATATTCAAGACAATAAAAGCGGGTTAAAAGCTGTGAGCTATCTGGGGAAGTTTACCTTGCCTTACTGAGCAACTGTTTCACCAGGTATCCAGTCTAGCTTACCAAATTCCCAACTAGAATAACATTAATTATAATCTTTTAATAGTCATCTTACAACAACCGGTGATTTTTATATATATAAGAGAATTTAAATAAAAAGAAATAAATCAGTTTATATTTGGACATTTATTTTAACATTGATCATTGTTACGTTAAAATTTCAGCTTATTAAACTTGATTCATAACTAAACTGGTGCCTTATTTAAGATTGTGAAAATGTGAGTTTGTAATCTTACGGAACACATCAAATATGGAGCCAAAATTGGGAGACTGCATACAACACTGCATTCATAAAATAACACACGAAGAACGTTGAAACATATGCAAGAGGAAATTAACCACAACCAACCGATTCAATTTTCACCCAAAGAAGTTACGGTCGTAGCGCAATCCTGTCCGTCATGAAATTACCACACACTGGCATACTAAATTCATACTAACTCTCTGTGAAATCTTCCCGAAAAAAATAGCTGAGGGCTACTTTGATGACTACACCACATGCTTCACGAGGTCAACTTGGTTTACTCAAAGAGTGTAACCCCACAATAATTTTGATAATTAAAATAAATTACATCGAAACGCAATTTACAAAAGAAAAACCCCGAACTGGTTACTATCGTCTCACTATTAACCTGATGGGTCAAACAATTGTATAAGGACGTGGTACTGGTCTCACAAAGTACACCCCACGTGGGTTAAACATAAAGAAAAGTTGCTATATTGAAAAATATTGTCAAGACGAGACATTATAATCTCATGTACATTCGCATTTGAGATTGATGATCTTAGTTAGCGTTACGGATCCTCAACACATGGTTCCACTTTACTCACAAAGTAGCGACAAAGCTACTACTGGAAGATATTTTGAACTTCACACTCGAATTACACTGCGTTGCAATTTAAGATAACATATTTTAGATCTAAACCTGAAATAAAGGTGATTAAATTTTCAGTTAGGCTGAACTTAAGAAATCCATTGTCCTATGGACTTAGCAGAGACGCGCTTAGCCGGAGATCTTACCACTTCAGACGCTCGCCGCGGACAGACTGCCGTGGGCCCCTACCGAGGGTGCTTCACAGATACAAACGGAAGTGACCAGAGAGGCAGCTTCCTTTACCAACATGGAAGGGATGGACAGGACCATACTAAGA
This sequence comes from Schistocerca nitens, assembly GCF_023898315.1. NCBI lineage: Eukaryota > Metazoa > Arthropoda > Insecta > Orthoptera > Acrididae > Schistocerca > Schistocerca nitens. Next base: position 230,556,007 of record NC_064622.1, read on the forward strand.
ATAGAAACCTCTTTGCTTTTAGAAACCGTAGCTACCTGTTCCGACGTTGGTTCTACTGTTCTCTAGCAGACAGGCTTGTCTGCTACCATCAAGCATGCAACTAGAAATACATTTGCTCATTCATTCTTTCACACAGAAGGGAAGGGGGATGACAGTATCTTATCATATACAGTATATAAAAGAAAGCGGATGTAGGTTCCGTATGAGACTATGTGACATGAAATACATATAAACTGTGTTTTAAAGTGTAGTAGTGTGACACATCGTTCTTGATTATGTGTAAAAGTAACAAGTTCCACTGCTCAGTCTCCTCCCAGATAGAGTCAAAAACACCACAGCAAATTTAGAAGTGGAATGTATGCCGTAAATGACAACAGATTTAAGAAATTAACATGAAAGGAATCCAACAGAGACCTTTCACAGAGAGGTTTAAATATCTCTGAGATTGGATAGGAACAAACTCCTCTAAGAAACATTTGCATCACGGATCAGAAATATAGAAGCTGCTTATCAAACAACTAAAAGTGTCTACAGAAAGAAGTCAACATCACTTAATGCTAAGGTAAGACACTACTGCATAGTTATATGACTGAAGGCCCTATATGCTGCAAAATGTCTTGCTATGGATAGAAAAATCTGATCGAGAAATCAGAAATGAGAGAAAGACAAATCTCGAGAAAAATTCTAGGCCAGATCACAAAAAATGATTAATTCAGGAAATGGCGCAACCATTAACTCTACAGACTTATAGAAAAGATCACAGACTCTATTCATAGGAGGAGGATTGTTTTACATGGACACATCGGCTCTTCCTTTACTTTCTCAACAAGAAAATCAAGGAGGTGTGGTTCATCGAGATAGAAAAAGACCTGCAAAGAGTGGGGATAACACTGGAGGATATCCATAAATCCATTCTGCTGTCGCCGCCCACTTCATACATGGTAGCGCCTAATGCACTGACATCCCACTTCACGACCAACTAACACGGGATGCCTGCATCACAGGGCTCATATTCACCAGGAAAACCTAAGTCGCCTGTGTTGTCAACACAAACATTTACCGGCAGCCACAACACCATACCAGGTCTCCACCAACGGCCGCCAGGCACCGCTACCCGTTCGCAGAGCCTGCAGAATAGCTTCACCAGAGGTCGCAGTGAACCCAGGAACTACTTTGATACGCCAGGCATGTTATCACAAATAGTTCCGGCAGATACATCCGCCAAACGGGCTTTATAGGGCGGTGCACTGGCGGCAAATGGCATAAGGCCAACCACTTTGCCTCCTACCTGTCCGATGTGTTTTCCATCCCTGATGATCCCCGGTTCGATTACTCCCTCTTCCCCGATATCCGCGATCGAACTGACACCTCTGTCCCTCCCCTCGCTCCTGGTTTCCAGTACTTGGACAACATTCCACACACGGAACTTAATGCCCCCATCACTACACAGGATCTCATTACTACACTCCGCACCAAACGCAACACCGCTCCTGGTCACGATCGTGTCACCTACCGTCACCTTCGTGAAGCTCCTGTCTCTTTCCTCTCCACCCTGGCCAGGCTCTACAATGTAGTCCTGTCCACTGGTTACTACCCCGACCTGTGGAAAACCTCTCGTATCCTCATGTTCCTCAAACCTGGCAAATCGCCGTCCGCCGTCTCCTCCTACCGTCCCATCAGCCTTACCTCGGTCTTCAGCAAGGTCCTGGAATCTATCCTCACCCGCCGCATCCACCAGCATCTCCGCCAGCACCGCCTCCTCCCCGTTACCCAGTGTGGCTTTCGGCCGTCCTTCTCTTCCGACGATCTTCTCCTTCACCTCACTCATCTCCTTTCCGAACAGCTCAATTCCCGTCGCTCCGCAATCTTCCTCTCTCTTGACCTCGAACGCGCATATGACCGCGTATGGCATTCCGGTCTCCTCTTCAAGCTCCAAACCTTCGCCCTTCCCATTAACTACGTTCGTCTGATCGGTTCCTTTCTCTCCCGCCGTCCTTCCCATGTCACCATCCATAACACCGATTCCTACACCTTTTTCCCCTCCGCCGGTGTGCCCCAAGGCTCCGTCCTCTCCCCCCTTCTGTACTTGTTGTACACGGCGGACATGCCGCCGCCGCCACCCCCCGTCCACCTTCTCCAGTTTGCCGATGACACCGCCTTCCTTGCCCTTGCCCCCACCCTGCAACGCTCCCAACACCTTCTCCAATCCCATCTTGACCGGTTCACCGCTTGGTGCAACCAGTGGTTGCTCAAGGTCAATCCTTCCAAAACCCAGGCGATCATTGTAGGCAAAACCACTCCTTCCTTCCGCCTCCTTGATTTCTATCTCACCGTTTATGGCCGTCCCATCGCTCTCACCCCCACCCTTAAGTACCTTGGCGTCACCCTCGACCGTCGTCTCTCCTGGACTCCCCATCTCCAGACAATCCAAGCCATGGCACGTTCCCGACTCCGTCTCCTCAAGCTCCTTTCTGGCCGTACGTGGGGTCTGGACCCCTCCACCATCCTCCACACCTATAAGTCCCTCATCCGCCCTATCCTCTGTTACGCCCATCCAGCCTGGATCTCCGCCCCCCCTTCCTTTTATAAATCCCTCCAAATCCTTGAACGCCATGCTCTCCGCCTTGCCTATCGCATCCGTCTCCCCTCCCCCACGCGGATCCTGTATGACCTTATCCCCTTCCCCCACCTCCTCCTCTTCCTCGAAAGGATACGAATCCTCTACACCTCCCGTAAACTCGATCCTCCTCACCCGCTCGTCTCCCCGATCCTCTCCCACCCCCGCCCGCTGCCGCGCCTGTACTCCCATGTCCCACCCGGTCTCCATCTCTCCACACTCCTTACCCTCTCCCGAGGTGGTTTCCGCCAGCTCCCTCTCCCTGATGATGTCCTCCTCCCCTCCATCTACCCCTCCTATCAACTTTGATCCCCCCCCCTCCTCCTGTGTCCTATCCTTTAGGCACCCTCCCTCCCTCCTATCCCCTCCCTTCTCTTTCCTTTCCCCCCTCCCTCCTCCCCTCTCCCCCGGGCTTCCCCACCCCCTTCCTCCCTCCCCCTCTCTCCTTTGCCCATGGCATCCCTGCTCTCCCCTCTCGCTCTCCCTCTCCACTTCCTCTTCCTCCTCTCTTGGCAGGTCCCCGGACTCGCACACGCATAGTGAACATTCGCGCGCCGGAGATCATCGCCTTCTGTGTCTCGTGTGTGTGCCGCCGTTTAGTGTTTTTGGTGTCCGCCGTCCCACTACTACGTTCACTTGTGCCGTCCGATTCATCAGTGTTGTGTGCGCCGTGCCAATGTGTTATCAGTGTTGTTATCGTCACGTGTGAACGACTCCGTGTTTTTTGTGTCTATGTGACATCTTTCTTTTTCCCGTCACTTTGTTTCATTGTCTTTCTCCGTTTTTCTACTTTTGTAAACCGCTGTGGCTGAAGAGCGGCGTAGTGTGCCGCTGCCAGCCTACTTGCTTTGTACAAGTATTAAAATAACAATAAAGTAAAAAAAAAAAAAAAAACGGCAAATGGCAGTTCAACGCACCGCTTGAAAGTATACACAGCTGCCAGCCCGGCAGACACTGCCATACGCCTCTTCTAGCTGACCGATCTCTTGCAGATGGACTTTGCATAGTCGACAAACATCTTCACATTGTAGAATTGTTTTATTGTGATCTCTCCCCGTGAAGAGACGAGTCTTTTCTATTATTTGTTATTTTATATGTGACGATCCGCAGTTGGGATTGAGTCTGTTGTGCTTTAGGAGATTGTATTATTGTCTCGTTTTGGTTGGTCCAATAAATTGTTTTCGGACTTGTGTTTTCAGCATTTCTATTCTGCTAGCGCAGATACTTCACATTCCACTCGAGAACAATCTGGAAGCCGCGCGGGATTAGCCGAGCAGTCTGGTGCGCTGCAGTCATGGAATGTGCGGCTGGTGCCGGCGGAGGTTCGAGTCCTCCCTCGGGCGCGTGTGTGTGTGTGTGTGTGTGTGTGTGTGTGTGTGTGTGTGTGTGTGTGTGTGTGTGTGTGTGTGTCTCCTTAGATTAATTTAGATTAAGTAGTGTATAAGCTTAGGGACTGATGACCATAGCAGTTAAGTCCCATAAGATTTCACACACATTTGAACATTTTCGAACACTCTCGAAGAACATCTTGGTTTCCAAGAAAATCAAAACTACAAGCCGGGAAAACTTGGAATGAAGCAAGGAAGGAAAAAAATAGGAACCGAAGCGGGAATACTGGGTTTACGTTAAAGTCCACGCACAAGTAAATGAAAAAGTGCAGTTGAAAAAGCGTCGTCCGGAGACGGCCAATACGAAAAGAAGAATAGTAGTTCAAATGGCTCTGAGCACTATGGGACTTAACTTCTTTGGTCATCAGTCCCCTAGAACTTAGAACTACTTAAACCTAACTAAACTAAGGACATCACACACATCCATGCCCGAGGCAGGATTCGAACCTGCGACTGTAGCGGTCACGCGGTTCCAGACTGAAGCGCCTAGAACCGCTCAGCCACCCTGGCCGCAATAAGAGTAGTTACTTTATAAAATGCAAATATCATCATGAATAAGGGTACGAAACTGAGTATTATGACATTGCCGTTTCTAACAGAAATTGAGGTAGACTTTCCCAAAAAATAGGAAATGTTCGGTGGTGAAGGAGTGTAACTAATTGAAACATGCATACGAATAGGAGTTTCCCAAATGCTAGCAAAAGGCAGAGGCCCAGATTCGACTCGCAGTCTGGAACAGAGTTTTAATCTGACATCAAGTTTCAATGGCAGATATTACTCTTGTTTCAGAGTACGAGTGATTTCCTGTCTTTTTATACTAGAAATGTGATATTGTGAGGGATATTTCGTGGAAGCACCATATGATGCAACAGAACGTAAGAGCTTTTACTGTAATGGTAATGAGTGTTTCTGCTGTGCGGTTCACATAAATGTTTTAAGGTTGAGGAGATTTATGAGAGACTTTAAATGTTGATCAGACTGCTAAGCAGGCAGAGCATAAGCAAATCTATGGACTTGTCTGCACTTAGCCAGAATAACTGTACATAAAATCGTGAAATATCATCAAGTAGTCGACTGTCTCAGATATAGTACACGCAGTTCATAGATTCCTCCACTTGCCATGATCTTTCATGGAAAAAAAGAACACGACTAATTTCCTTCCCCATCGTTCCTCAATTTGAGCGTGCGCTCAGTTTTTAATGACTTCGTCGTAGACAGGAAGTTAAATACTAAAAATTCCCACAAAAAATATTGCAGGATATCATTACCGTCACCAACAACTGAAGTTACAAGCTCTTCTACAAGTTTCTTTTTGAGGTTCAAAGGGATGAGATCTTCATTTATTTATGGCAGTTAAAATTGTAACACCTGGAAGGATACCAAATAACGAAATTTTACTTATTGTGTACATATTATGTACAGCATCGTCCACACTGCAGTAGTTCAGGATAGCATCGACAACGCGTGGTATTGTATTATCTTGTTGAAAGATATGTCATGGAGCTTTCTATCATAGGTCACATCCACCACACTTAACATGTAACATACGCGTATGCAGGCAAGCTAATCAGCCACCTAGAATTGCTACGAGGTAAGGTGTATTTGATGTATAGCTGGACGCTAGTGGGCCCAGGGCTCAGTGTGGGCCACAGCGGCTGCTCCAGACCAGCCAGGATGAAGACTGGATGTGGGCAAATCCCACTAGAGGGGAGCCGTACAATGGTTGCTCGCTTAGCAGAATGTGACAAACTGAACGATGGGATCTTACAGCTCCTTGGGAGTGTATAATAATTTACAATCAAATATGAACGCAAATCTGAACACATCGGCAATCTCAAAAAAAGAGGCGCATAGAATGACACATCAGTGTTTCAATATCTTTAAAATTATAGAAGTTAATGTTTCACAGCTAACAATCATTTTCACGAATGAACCTGTGAATCAACAACTTTTAAACGCTTCATGCAATTTAAACATGCGATATCTCTAATTATAGCACTGCATGATAACTATCGTTCCTGAAAGCCACTCATCTGTATGTAATTTATATGTTGACTTATTACGTCTTTTATAACTTTGTCGTTGCGCAAACGTTTGTCAGAACATCGTAGTCTCCACATTTACACACCTGATGAATACAGCATGAATACCTCAAGTACAGTCATACTTGTGAAGTTATTTAATGAACAGTTTACAATTTTGAAAGTAACTGTATTTAAATGTTTATTCCAAGTGCTACTACGTATAAAAAACTGTGCTGATTTAAAAGTGGTCAATCACATGTTAGTACGCACCACAATTGAATGAGAACCAAAAGACGCCTCTGTCAAGAAGTCATAAATAATTGTTTAAATAACATTTAACAAAAATTCGATGTCATATAATGTGAGTGCAATGCAAGAACAGTAGCTTCTTTATTTATGAACAAACCTTTATTTTTTATTATTGTGAATTATCTGTGTGTGACCTAACATTTACAATAATTATTTATTTAAATATTGTTGTAATTTATTAGTTTAGTCCAGGATGGGTCAGGTTAAAACAAATCATGTCTGTAGCACATAAGAACGATGTATTTTTGGTCAGGATGGCCTTCAGCCAATGGAAAAGCGGACAGCAGCTGAACAGTATAAGAGTTAAGTATAGACGGGGGCTTTTCGCTTGAAGAGCTCAAATGAATGATTCTGGACACTATATGTCGAGTTCTGGAAGAAGGCAGGCCTGCCTACGCTAATGTGCATGATTCCGTTGCACAGGTGATTGATATGGGCGGTGAATGGCCTCTGCAATAATCTGACTTTTGAAGGGAGTTTTATATTTGGAGAGGTCTGAATGTTTTCCAAAATAAGTCACTCTTTCCGCTTGATTTATGGAATTGAGAATAGAGTGTGAGTTACTATTCTTTGTATCGCTTGTGTTAATTTATGAATCGTCATGTTGAAGACTGAACTGTTTTGAGCTGGTGAATATTTTGTGTATTGTGATTACGAAATGAGCTTACTTTTTGCGTATCTTTGATGACTGTTTGATTTGGGGATTTTGCTACCATTCTTGTACCACTTTCAATGTAACTTTACTGCATTTGATAAGAGTATTTTCTGTCTCTATTTTAACTGAATATCATAGGACCACTTTCCATTTATTTGTGATGTTTTTTCTTGAATAAAAAATTTAAAACCAATGTAATTAAATTATTCATTTAAATTTTATTTTGTACTCCCGTCTATTTTCTTAACTTGAAATTGTAGCCAATGCATAGACTATTTGACTGCAGGATCACAGCCACAGGTTATTATTTGCAATGAATTAGCTGCGGGGCATGAAAGCACACGTATGCCACTTAGTCTTATGACTAAATCGAGCTATTCTTTTTAAACACAGCCATGCACAGACCAAGTACCTACAGTGCGAGTAATCGCAGATAAAGACACGACTGGTTTGCTCATATAGGATGCAATTTGGAAGAACAACTACTCAGCAGTAACCATTACATACCATCGCAAACATGAGAAATGCTGTCCAAATTATCAGCTTTGCGAACCAGAGGATGTACCTCAGTGGACAAATGTCAGATGGTTTTGGATGGTATAGAAATCCAGGTTTTAGATGCCTCATATCACGTGAATCTGCAAGCCACATTCCAGTAGCACAATGCTCAGCTATATGTGATGACGAATTCTTCTTCAAAGAATAACAGACACTATTACCCTGACCAACGCATCCATCTGACACACAGCATGATGTTCTGTGATATGCCAGTCCTTTACTTAGTTAATCGCTTCTGGCTCCCAACACCAATAACTGTAAATTATTAGGTTGCCAGTCTCACTACAAACTGCTGACCTTATGAGAGAAGTCACTGTGACTCATCACGGCTTTCTGACTTCTCATTTACCTAAGACCCAGCATCTGTTCAAAGTGTAGCGCCACAATCCCATCTGGCATAGCAGCAGGCTCCTGCAGCTGTCTCAGCAAGAAATCCTCGTAGGAAGGGTGACAAGACACCTCAATAGCTGGGTGCTCTTATGCAAGAAAAAGTATATTGTCATCACTGGGCTCTAGCCTTGAAGGATGATCTACACTAGTCTACGGTTCGAACTGATTAAGCAAGCCATGTCACTGGCAGACTCTGTCTTTACAAGCTGTGGCCTATAGCTCATGCTCCATCTGAATTCTGCTAACTCGGCACCCCCGAACCGGTGAGTCACCTGCTGACTACCTTCCAGCCTTTGCTGGCTACCTAATCTGGTGATCCATGGTTCGAGCCAGAGCCATCTGACCACCCGAACGTCACTGCCTGTGTGGACACATGTCACTGCAGTGTGCTGCTGCCATCTGCACTGGGTCCACACTTTAATTCTTCATGCCTTGCTGTGCTGTGTTCAAAGTTGCTTTCCAATACAACCGAGCAATCATCCATCCTGGAGATCACCACAGCCCCTATCACTGGCATCTGCTTGGAGCCCTGAGTCAGCACCACTGCTGTTAAGCAGCTGACTTTGCTTCATCCGACACCATGCTATACAAGTACGTTGTCACTGGCTAAGCCCATCCTGCGTCTTGGAGGGCACTGGCCACCTTGCAGTCTCATCATCACTGTTGTAGTTTTTCATGGAATAAAGATCTCACAGTCTCATCACTTTTGTAGTTTTTCATGGGATAAAGAGTATACTTAATAACTTTGTGTTCCTGAGAGAACATCAGTAACAATCTGGAATCTGCCCACCACATCCCTGCATCCACACCTAGGTTCACGAATTACAGGCTATCCTAAACACTAGCATCCCAGCTCAACAACCCACAACAGAGGTCACCCACCTTCTCCAGGTGGTGATAGAAGTGGTTTCCTGATGCCTTTGCAAGTGGTATAAGAAATGATGTTGGCAAAATTTTCAACCACCATCTGCATATGAAGTGGTTTCTGGTCCTCTTATAACTGTCCTGAGAAGTATAGCTGCCACAGATGACTGGATCAACGACGTCATAACCAGCTCCAATTTATAGCTACAAGAATATAGATGGTGAGAGGATTGTTGTTTTATTTCCTCTCTGCTTGACTTGTAAGGGAAATGGTTGGGAAACAAGACTGTCACATAAATTGGGTGGGGAGTTTGTGAAGCTGGAGGAACACACAAATCTGGCACAATTCTGTGCGTGCACCCAGTGTGACTTGTTAGGTCACAGTGCACTATGTGCGGAGTCAGCATAGGTTAAATGTTACACGTGCTGTTGCTGTGGTCATTTTGTTTAACTGTGTACTGAGTCAAGATGACTTACGATTAAGTGTAAAAAAAATTAGAAAGAATGTGTTAGTATTACATTTGCTGTATTGTTGTTGTCTGTGTTTTTCTTCTGTTGTATTTTGTTTTATGGATAGAGGTTCCACAATGTCAGAATATTGTGACATTACAAGAAGTAAGTTATAAACAGATCATTGAAAGGGAGACTGAGTCTGTATTGTGCTGCCAGTCAATACAGTGAGGCAGCTGAAACAGGTAAATGAAGCGCTGCAAAGAGCTGTGCCAAGGGATAGGGTAGCAGCTGTTGGCAGTGCACCGTCTGGAATTCCCAAGCCATTAAGTGTCCGTTCTGCAGGTCAACTCGGAAGCAACATCAGGATGGCAAGGAAGTGTCAGTAGCGATATATGATACTTATAACATACACTGAAAAGTAAAATTAGTTCCAGAATAGCTACAGTAATTCTAATTGCACCTTCAACTCATGACTCACGGTAAAAAGACAATTCTAATGAAATTCTCACCACCAATGCAATATCTATATTACCTATGTTATTAATGTTTATGTGTTCAACTGTTCATATAAAAGTATATACACACACACACACACACACACACACACACACACACACACACACACACAGAGAGAGAGAGAGAGAGAGAGAGAGAGAGAGAGAGAGAGTGAAGTTAGCTATGCAATGGTAATACAGTATTATAAGAGCATCATATGACTTAAGCAGTAATGCAGAAGGATGAAGAAATATTTATTTATTTGTCCATATAAATCTCTTTTTCAGTACAAATATTGTTCACAGGATATTGGACAGAAAACCTTTTTAGCTATTGGTTTTTCAAATGTCAACCATACATTTTATAAATTTTTATGACAAATTGGATCTATACAGTTAATAATTACAAATTTTTGAAATACTGTATATTTATAACTTATTTCTACAATTAAAGATACAAATTACATTTTTTATATCTAAAAACAAAGATGCTGTAACTTACCAAACGAAAGTGTTGGTATGTTGATAGAGACAAAAACAAACACAAACACACAAACAAATTTCAAGCTCAACGTTTGCTTCATCAGGAAAGAGGGAAGGAGAGGGAAAGACAAAAGGATGTGGGTTTTAAGGGAGAGGGTAAGGAGTCATTCCAATCCCGAGAGCGGAAAGACTTACCTTCGGGGGAAAAAAGGGATAGGTATACACTCGCGCACACACACACATACCCATCCGCACATATACAGACACAAGCAGACATATGTAAAGGCATGTTATTAATGTTTCTATGTTAAACTGTTCATATAAAAGTATATTCACGATCTCACACACACACACACACACACACACACAAACACACACACACACACACACACACACACACACACACACACACACACACATATACACACACGTCTGCTTGTGTCTGTATATGTGCGGATGGATATGTGTGTGTGTGTGTGTGTGTGTGCGCGCGCAAGTGTATACCTGTCCCTTTTTTCCCCCGAAGGTAAGTCTTTCCTCTGCTGGGATTGGAATGACTCCTTACCCTCTCCCTTAAAACCCACATCCTTTCATCTTTCCCTCTCCTTTCCTCTTTCCTGATGAAGCAGCCGTGGGTTGCAAAAGCTTGGAATGTGTGTGTGTGTGTGTGTGTGTGTGTGTGTGTGTGTGTGTGTGTGTGTGTGTTTTTGTCTATATCAACATACCAGTGCTTTCGTTTGGTAAGTTACAGCATCTTTGTTTTTAGATATATATTTCCCGCGTGGAATGTTTCCCTCTATTATATTCATACCATTAAATTACATTTTTTCTTGCATAAGATACTGGGAGATTGAATAGTAGCAGTTTTTCAGAAGGTAAGGTGTCACAGACTGTTTAAAGCTTTGTAGTTCAGGAAGAGATTTTATATGTCTTGGTAATCTGTTGTAAAGCTTTGTTCCTGCATGATACACACCTTTTTGGCATAATGTGGTGTTACAATGATTAACATGTATATCGCTGTCTGACCTGGTACTGTAATCATGGGCACTTTTGTTTTGAGGAAAAAGGTTTCTTTTCTCAGTATGCTTTTTTTGACATGCGTGACTACTTCCAGTATATAAATGCAAGGAAGGGGTAGGATCTTTAGGCCTTTAAAGAAAGGTTTGCATGATTTTCTGCTGCTCACTTGTTTCATTATTTTTATAATTCCCTTTTGTTTCCTGAAAATTGTTATGGCCTGCCGTACTTCAGTACTGAATGTACACGAGCAAAGTATACAGCCCTAACTGTTTCTGCACTAGTACTGTTGCAGAGAATTCTTACTACATATATCATTTTTGCTAGTTTTGAATTTAGGGCTGTGATATGAGTGCTCCATTTAAGATTTTCCTGGATATGAATCCCAAGAAATTTAGTTTCATTGACAGCACTAATGTTTTGGTTATCTATACATATTACAGGTTGTGACGGATTTTTATTTTGAAATAAGCTGTGAACTTGACCAGGTTCTTCCATTTGCGACCCATAATGCAAAAATAGCTACCTAAAAGACAATTCCAGCAATGTATATAACTAACCTTTATAATAATGAGATGCAAGTGAATTATAAAGATAAATCTTGTTTGTTTAATTTGAAACGTGTTTAAATTTTGTAAATGATTTAAAGTGACAGTCTAGAAGTTAACAGAACGAAAGTAGTAATAATTTGACAGTTCTGAGGAAACAGCAAGGAGAACATGTTTAGAAATCTTTCGGTCACTGTCCTTGGACTGGGTAAAGGGTTGTGAGGCCTATGGACTGCTTGACATAATGTGGTGTGCAGATAGTTTGAACTTTATCGTTTCAGTGCAACAGTTTGATATTCTAGAAATGTGTTTCATAGGATGTTAGTGTGAACACTTCTAATGAATTTTATTTTCAGAATGAGTTACTCAACAGATTTCAATTATTTGGTTAGGTGTGGGAAATTTACTTGTAATAACAATTAGTGCATTGGGCAGGGCAACTGGTACAAATTAAATTTTGCCTGTGTATGCTCTGCTCTCTTTAACTGCACTGCTATTCCAAATCTTACTTAATTATCATGTATATTATCAGTCTTTGAAAGGCTAACGTTCCAAATAACTTGTTTTCTTGACTTAAATAAAATTGACATTGAACATAAGTCTGGTCTCAGAGTAGTTCCTTGTCCTAAAGAACAATCCCCACTTCACATATTTAATATTTCCTATTTATTTGTGTTTTTCAATCTATTCACTGACTACTCTTTAGGCTGACATTATTATTGAAAGTATTTCTTACAAGCACAATGCTACAGCATACAGTCAGAGCCCTGTATTAGCAGATGAGCCACTAAATTTTTTAAATGATTGTGTGCTTGTTCACCAGTTCTTAGGTACAACAAATTTGTTCATCTGATAAATAATTTCATCTTATTTTGTGTTGCTATAAACCAAATGGTACATCGCAACTGGTGAGCTTTCATCAGAAAACTAAAGCATCAATAGTAAAATGTGATGTTGTAATCCGACACGCAGGGTGTTCCTTGGAAGAATCAACTGAATCTTTGGTGAATCAATTAGCTCAGTTGAAAGCAGACAACAAGGAATTGCATAGGCAGTTTTCTTCTATAAGAGAAGGTAGGACTTCATTTAGTTTAATCACCCCTTCATTAGATTCAGCTGCTGCCAGTTTTGTTAACACCTTTTCAGGCAAACAATGGAGGATGTGTTGGTGTGTGACCTATTAGTAGCCACAAGGCTAGGTTTCTAGGTGGATGAGCAACTGTTACAAATAACCAAGTTCCATTTAATAGACTTACAAAATGTATCACAAAGACTTAATGAATGTGCTTACTATATTTTGACTAAAGTTCAGTCTTGATCATACCATTTATGTTTCAATGACATAGGTAACCGGTTTCGGTTATTTTTACATAATCATCATCAGACCCATGGCTCCCTTAGGGTGGTAGGCGGAGCCATGAGTCTGATGATGGTTATGTAAAAATAACCGAAACCGGTTACCTATGTCACTGAAACATAAATGGTGTGATCAAGACTGAACTTTAGTCAAAATATAATAATCTATTGATCACTTTATTCCAAAAATGTTTACCAAGAATGTGCTTACATTCGAGCAGCTTCAGGTGGATCCTGTACATTGCTATAAAAACAAAAAAAACATTACATTCTTTTGTGAACATTTCAATGGGGTGTCGTAGAGGCAAAATGAATTGCTAGAAGCTTTTGTGTACAGGGTAGGGAAGATAAACGCTAATACCTATGAGTTGACGGGGAATGATGAGACAAACGAAGTTATTCTCCAAGAAAGCAGAACATAGAGCATTAGATGGTTTCCTAAGGCGCTGCCACCCTTATGTGAAGAAGGGTGCTTACAGGAACCCTGAAGCAGATGGCTACCACCATCAGGGTGGCCACAAAGTGGGAAGACGTTGACATAGTGACAGAAGTACAGGATAAAAGGGCTCTCTTCTCTGCAGACGTAAGGTGTTGTAGATGTAGTCATGGTCCCTCCCATCCTGTACCTTTATCTCATTGCCACGTAAATTTCGTGCATCAGTGCTGCCCCCTAGTGGTGTCATTCTCCACCAAGCTGCAATAAATACTGGACAGATCAACTGTCACCAAAAACTGTTACTATAACTGCCTGCTGGCTGACACAAATAACATTATGTACTGGGATTAGTAAAATAAGAGTCCATATCTTACTCGAAGAGAAGACCTTATCTCTTAGAAAAATATTATTTTTCAATCTACTTTCACTATATGTATAACATCTAGCAGTGTTTTTCAGTGTGCCTGTCCAATATTCAATGCTTGCTCTATATGATTAGCAGCAACCTATCTTTTTCATATTGTTTTTATTCTGTCCCAGATATTTCACTAGCTGACCACTCATCCTATTCTGAGAGAAGCATACTTATATATTCTGTGTTTGTGTGTTTTGAGTTATTTATTTTTAATGTGTTATGATGGCAGAACATATAATATATAATTGTGACTGTGGGATGATTTCTGGATGAAAGAATAAATAAGTAAATCTTTCTTTTTTTTTCCTAATCTTATCCTGTACCTCTCATGCAGTAAGCATGTTATTCCGGATTTGGTACTGTTAGTGGTAGAGAGTGACTGGATGCCCTTCCTGTCATCACCTGTACGCTCCTCTCAGGACAAGATTTGTGAACTCGATGTGTTATTCATGTGAAATTGTAAGTACAGTTTCGAAAGAATAAATAAGTAAATCTTTCTTTTTTTTCCTAATATTATCCTGTACCTCTCATGCAATAAGCATGTTATTCCGGATTTGGCACTGTTAATGGTAGAGAGTGACTGGATGCCCTTCCTGTCATCACCTGTACGCTCCTCTCAGGACAAGATTTGTGAACTCGATGTGTTATTCATGTGAAATTGTAAGTACAGTTTCAAATTGCCTGCAAATCATGTAGCTGAGGTGGGAGACGGGTATCATCTGGGTGTTCACCAAGTCAGATGTGGGGAACTGCCTAAAAACCAGATCCATGTTGCCCAGCATACTGGCCCTCATTGTTAATCAACCAGGTGGATTCAATTCAGCCTACCCACATCAGAATGCTAATGCACATAGCTCTCTAGGAGGGTTAATAAATTAATAAATAAAATAAATAATTTCAGTTGGTTATTTTAAGACAGATCGTCAAAAGTGGGGCTATTATTTATATTTCAACAAATATCGTCCTGTATTTCTCTGTTAACAGTGCATAAATCACTATGGATTTCTAAGGATGTTGTAACCTTTGGAGATTACAATATTCCAAACACCTATCCCAGGTATTGCAAATAATCTGGTTGAAATAAATCTTTCTACTGAGAGACTGAATTTCATTTCACAGAACTTCTATTGCCTTAGATAATGTTATCAAAGCCAAAGAGAACAAGTTTAACTGGCAAATAAAACACTTATTTAACAGGAAATCTTTTTTAAAAATTCTATCAATTTTTGAAGACACATTATTGGAATAAAGTAGGAATCAAAGTGATATTTGTGTGCTTCTGACAATGGTCCAAACTGCAAGGCTCAAATCTGCTTCTCACA